>NW_020273468.1:164237-252240 GCF_003268045.1 Sipha flava
ACCGATGTATGTGGTACGCGATACGAACAAGCCCGTTAAAGAATAAAAATTAAGAATAGCTTGTTTTTTATTCATTTATTTATATATTAATTTTGTCCTCGCTATAATAGACGAATATAAAATGCGTTGCATTTTAAAAATAATAAGCTGTTCGTTGTACAGATAAGACGAGTTGAACTAAGAACAGGATTTTTGCCACGATTCGTTTTAAATCCGGGTACAGAATTACGATTGTTCCTCCGTAGGGTTCCCAAACCCAATAAAACTTGAAACTTCCGGGCGGTCGATATAATTGTTTGGAACACCGTAACGAACAAACACAACGTCCGATTAAACGATGCCCGGCGGAAAAATAATCAAGACCTATGGAACGTCGAACCACCCGGGAGGTGCCTCTTGCGCAACGAGCGAGCGTAAGCATCCGTTTTCAGATATCCAAATCGAACGTTATCTCAAGATCGCAAACGGAACAATAATTATCGGTCCGATATAATTTTCAACGGTCGGACGATCGTCTTGTCGCGTACCGTCGTGAGCGATTATCGACGATTTTTCACGCGGCTCGGTCACCGGATATCCGCGTCCGAGGTCATCCGCCGCCGCCGCGCATTCCTGGACGCGCGCGTCCTCGACGGGCCGATCCCACGTCGGAGGTTGCGCGTCACGGGCACAGTGCTCACGTACGGTACGTGGTGCCACGCGCGCGGCGGGGTTGGTGCGCGGCGGCCAACGGAGAGGCGAAATTTACACGTCGACTTCTTCGTCCTCGGACGTGGTCTCTCCTTTTGCGCGCGCGTCACCGGTATTATAGTCGTCGTCATACAATGGAATAGACGTTTTGAATTTTATTTTATTTTTTCTTAATTTTTTTTTTTTTTTTTTTTTTTTTGGCGGATATGCCGGTGGTTACGTGGCTCCGTCGTCGTAGTCGTCTCCGGTCGAAAAGGAAAACAATGGGCACTCACACACGTACACGCACCACGCGCGCTCACGTACACAGACGCGGACGACGAGGGACTTGTGTTTAGAATGCACCGCAACGCCGCGACGGTCGTTCCGCCCACGAGCGCCTCCAAAACGGACGTGGTGTGTGTGTAAGCTCGCGAACACAATCGAATCTCTCCATTCTCGTATTTAACGGCGTCGTTACGAGGTGTATTATTATTATTATTATTATTATTATTATCATCGCGCCGGATATTTCGGATTGACGTGTTTCGACGTTACGATATTACAACACTACATTCGCGCACCTACTCTGCGGTTGCACTGCCACGTACCTAACATGGTAATATATTTGAAATCCAATTTTTTTTTTTTTTTTATGAACACCGTATTTCCGAACTTCATCATCCCCGTCCGTGAACCATTGTTCCATTATTCCGTCGTCCGCTACATCACGGCCTTAAGTTTTCCATCGGCAATCGATTTAACGGACAAAGCAACACGTTTTACGTTTTCGCGTAATGTACGAACGACCGAATCGGTGGTGGAGTCCCATCGCTAAGCGCACGGTTCCCCGAGCGTCCGAATGCCGGATGCTCTCGAAATGCAGTTCGAACTCGAAACGCCGATGTTTTGGTTTGCTACCGATTTCCGACCGGGCAGATCTTGTTTTTCGTTTCGGAACGTCGATACAATCCACACGCAATTGACAATTGCGAGTGAAAAGCGCTATTTCAAAAGATGTTGCGTGCAGGCTCGTATCACGATTTTTGAGGACGACGTCGGATTTTGTGTCGCGTCTACGGTACTCGGCGGTTACAGGACCGAATTCTACTGCAATAGCGTACGGGCCGTCGCAAAAGTCGCTGTCGGCGCGTGGTAACGGTTTACGGCGATCGGTCAACCGCGACTGGGAACGAAAGCAAAACGGACGAATAAACAGAAATAAACTACCATTTATAAATCAATGTAACGCGCACGATTTATTATCGTACGGGTAGTGCGCGACCGCGTTCTTCGGGAAAAACGAGTGTATAGCGTTGCACGTTTTCATAACCGCTCCCCCGATGGTATCATCCCTCGGAACGCGACGCGTGCGGTTAGTGCGTAACGCGCCTAGTTAATATTTTAAACGCGAAAAACCGAACCGCCACCGCGATCCTGTACTGCGCGTGTTATCGCGTCCGTACGAAAACGACTTTTTACGGGGGGTTTTTTTTTTTTTGTTGAAAAATGCACGCGCACACCAGCAATCATGGTCGCAGGAAACGTACGCGACGAGAAAACGAGAATGGCTTGGCTGCGAAACGACAGTGACGGAGGCGACCGGGTGAGGTCGTGATGAGTGATGAAGCCGATGACAACAATGTCCTTCCCTACGCCGGTGGACACTGCGCACCGCGCGAGCGTTTGTGCATATTGATTTGGCGCGCTGTCGGTTTTCGCGTTGGTTTTCGATTTTTATCTTTGAAAAAAAAAAAACACGTCTCGTGAGCATTGCCAACTCTGTTCGTCCGCGGTGATGCTATGTTACGGACACGATTACGCAACGGAACACAACGCTAATGCAACAATATTTTTTTTCCTCTTCGTGTACATGCCCAGGTATATTTATACGTAAAACGTGCAAGTCTTGGCAACGCGATGTGTAGTAATATTTGAAGACCCAGATAATTATTATACTTGTGCGCAGTACGTGCGTAGGTATTGTACGTTTAGTTTTTTTGAAAAAAAAAAAAAAATGTAATATTTTCGAGTCTATAATATTGATATTATAAATCATAGCCGTTACCGTAAACCGTAGTGCTGTAACGGTCTCTTCAAGCGTCGTCATGATCTAAGGACGCAGCGCACGTACCGTCGAATCGCGGACACTTTATAAGCTAATTTTCACATAATAAAACAAAAACGGCTTCGAAACGTTCAGTTGTTCTCGAATTACACCAGGATGATAAAATTGAAATTACGCAATCCACATGTGTTTTTCTTGAGGAGTAGGTGCGTGTTGACGAATTATCAACGTTACAATGTATAAACAGTGTATAAACATTTTATACTACACACCATCGGTCGCGGTAACTCGAACCTCATAAATTTGACATCATCAACAACCCGAATCGCGAACCGGACTCTTTTTTTTTTTTTTTTTTTTTTTTTTTTAATTAATAATATTTATCTCGCGACCCCTTCTCGTTATGTGTCGGGTCGCAACACCGAACTCAATCGATAGAATTGTATTTTACTATCGGATCCCGCGTCTCGTTAAATACCAGTCATATTATGAACAAAAGAAAAGAACACACCGTTTACGGTGGAGTTGTGGTGGAGTCAGGGTTCTAGTGCTATGCCACTACCGTCAAACAGTATTGTCTATCAACCATCGTCGTCGATTGCAACGTGCGCGTTAGGTTAGTATAAGCCGACGAAACGCTGTATCTATTAACTTCGTAATGACTATATTTATTATACCGTGCAGAGCATCGTTTCGCGAGGAGTTTTATTCGCGCGTGCGGTCGGCATGAATTTCCGCGACCAAAGGGTTGAACATTTTTTCGTTTCACAGTAATTATCATTTTGCCGTGCGCTTCCATGAGTTCGACATGGCCCTCCTGCTCACCATCCGCAACGCAATACCACCGGTAACGAAGGATAAAGTACTAACAAAAAAAAAAAAAAAGAATGCGACGCAAGTGCGTCCAGAATTTAACGCGTGTACAGTTTACGGTCAACGTTAATAACGTTCTAAAAACTATCGCGACGACCAGACTGATAGTTGGTCGGCCGTGAATGTTAAATACGTCGCCCGTGTTTACAACGCAGTCCGTCTATTTGCTCTGAGCTCGACGTGCTCGTGTGATTGTGATGTTATTACTTCGTGCCGCTATCGCGCACCGATTTATTCCGTTTCGATGTTAGATCGACTTAGTCCAAGCCGTGAGGGCGCTGACAACGATTGCCATTGCGATTTTACGCCACGGTTGTTAATATTTCCCATAAAAACGGTTATAAATCTCGTTTTGCTGTATCGCAAACTATAACTTAACCGACACACACACACACACACACACACACACATCAATCGCGTTGTTCCGAGTTCGAATGATTTTATTTGATTCGTTTTTCCCATCCAGACGCACAACACCACATCAAATTAGTCCTGCAGCAGCCCGGGACGCCATCGCCGCTCTCTCCGTGCCGGTTTCGGATCCGTGATTTCGTTCAAATGTCGACGTTCCAGTGGAATATACAACTACTGCATTTTTAGCGCGGAGAAGAACATCGACACGAACAAACCAAACCCGGAACACTCTTCCGGCGATGACAGCAGTGTCTAAACTTTTCACTATTTTTACGGTCTTTTTTTTTTTTTTTGTTTTCTACTGTGCACGAATCAATTTGAAATGCATAAATCATGTTAATAGTTATTTGAGTTGTTGCAGTTTTGTACAGTTGCGTTGATATCAAATATAAAATATGTGTATATTATTATTAGTTGTTTACATTTATCTATCGGCAGTGATACCTACAAACACGAGTCGTCAATAAAAATGTTGAAATCGTTTTTTCATTTTTATTTTCATTTTTTACTCATATTCTGTGTACCACGTAGTAGTAATATAATACACGTTACGATGATAACGTGTTTACGTCAAGCCGTGTGTGTCTTCTCACAGAGTTTTATACATTTTATTTTGCTGTTAAAACAGCTTTTACGGTTATTACTCAACCGCGTGCACATCGCACGTTGGCTGCATCACGACGGAACGTAATAATCATAATTAACAGTGTCGACATTTCCGAACGTCTCGAACCGGCCAAAGCGCGATACGGTTAAGGATAAAGTGTTCACACCCGATGAGTCGATGATCCGTTGATCCGGCGCTCGGACAAAAGATGTTTTCGTCCTACCACCAAAGAAACTATGAATCATATTGGACTGCCTGCCGTAAGTACAGATTTTGCAATCGGTTATTGCGCCTATTATCATTAACATTTGAAAAACGAAAAAGCCGAATACCTTCAATGCCATAATCGTTGTTCGTAAGTGAGTTTTTTTTTTCTACTCGATTCGAACTCTATGACCATTGGTAATTAACGTGAAAAGTGAAGAACGGTTATGATATGGTTTGCGTACGTGATATAATGACATCCACTTGTCATCTGTACATAGTCCTTGCTCACGATGCTCTGGTAACCAGATGCATTGCACGCAGTGTTCGTGTCGGTAGGAATAATAACACAGGGTGAAGATTGTGTACGATCGTTTTTAATAAAGCTCTAACACATTAGTGTTACCATCTTCGAGGGACACACTGTATATACGATAAAGTATTATGCTGGTGCTTCGAAAAACCGACTGAAACAGGTCAGTAACGTAGTTATGAATTCTTGCATTCGCTTATTATATTTTTGTGTAATAAAATAAGTGACTGCGCGATGTGGTGTGGATTAAAAATAAAAATATTTGATCGTCAAAGTTTCGAGTTGTCCGTGTTTAAAAAGAGGGAAAAAACGAATTATTTGTGTGTTGAAAGCGTTCATTGTTTTCGAAAGAAGTAAGTAACTCTACGTTGTTCCGCTTTATTTACGAATCCAACTATATAATATAAAAAAAATACTCGAAGCTGAATCAAAGTATGTTTAGTTGACACGCATAGGCCGTTACTTAAGTTCAACCAAGACATATGGACAAGATTGACGGGTAAAAATTTGATTTGTATTACGAAAATAACCGTAGAAGAACGTGGTGGATTTCGAATGTATAATATTACACTTGAGGTTCAATTATTATAGATATTACGTAATTACAATCGACTGATGATTAATAAAAAAAAAAAATTTAAAAAAAAAAATAAAGAATAAGAGTGCTCTCCTTGATATACGAGCGTATTGTAAGTCGAATGCTTTTAAACCTACGCATTTTTTTGTTTTTGAAGTTTAATTAAGCGTAACTATTGTATTTAATATTTATAATAATATAGCTAATCATAATGGTTATAATATAGACGTATAATTTTAATCACCCACGAGGTATATAATTACCGAATCACATTAGGTTTTTTATTTTCTTCGTTAGAATACCGTTTATTATAATAATGGTAATGTATAGCTTTTATAAATATTTTATTACCGTACCCAGGGTAATTTTTTTTGACGTATAATATTAACACTCGTTAACTCTGACGGTTTGCGGTTTTGGACAAAAAAAAAAAAAAATTGTTATTTAATCGAATTCATAACTGTGCATTATATCGTATTATCGCAAGCAAATTATAATATTATATATGTTATATACCTACCATACTTATATTTTATATTTTTTTTTGAAAGTCTTACTTTTTTTTTTTTTTTGACAAAAATGTAACATGTATTTTAATTTCATACCTCTAAGTGTATTATTAGTAAAAACGGTAAAACGTAGTAATTATTGCGGAAAAAACAAAAAATAAATAAAAATATTGTGCAATAGTTAGTTCAATATAAAAATGATTTTTTTTTCTTTTCAAAAACATACGATTTGACCGAGAAAATAATCGTTTAACGTAAAAAACTCACCTTGTATTTATACACGTTTAAATATATTATTTTTTTGTATTTCTGTTGCATAATTAAAACGGCCATAGGTGTACCCGGAGCCGTTACTTCGGTAAACGAGTAGCTTTGCGAGATAAAAGCGATATTTGCAAAACGATATTTTGTATCTTTTACAGAACCGTATCATATCAACGTTCCCAGGACGGCTGAAATAAGGAGCCACCGCAACGGAAGTAACAGTATGAGTTCGCGTAGTTTACACGTACAACACAGCCCTTGTACATTTATTTGCTTTACGCGAAGGTCTGCAAGCTATAATATTTGTTTTGGTGCGCGATAATGAGTGATTTTTATACGCGATAATGCGAATTCTATCGGTCAACTGTGTGTAGCGTTGTAATCGTAAAGGTCACAACAACAGCGGACTTCAACAAGTATAACGGTGTGGGGGAGAGGGGGGAAATGTATACTAAAAAATATAAAAATACGTCTTTCGTTCAAAACGAAAACGATCGGAATCCGTCTCGATTTTTAATGTATAATATTAAATGATAATAGTATATTGACTCGGCGAAAATGTTTCACTGGTAACCACATCATCACCATTATCATCGTCACGATATAATGTTCACTCTGTAATACGAACACTAACTCGAATCACAATATGTTCGAAAAACACAAAAATAAAACTAATAATAACGTTTATACTTTTAGTTCAATTGTTTTAGTATCACACGCTGGTAGGATTAAAAATAATTCTAAACTAGCGTACGTTGAAGTTAAAATACATAAACTGTGTTCATAATGTTTCGTGGTATGTTCAATAGATTATACCGAAAAAAATGTTTTCTCCGGTTAAAAATATTTAAATCCTTGTCCTAATTATTACGAACTTATTATACGTGTGAGTGCGCGTGTGTACAAAAATCAGTTTTAATTACACCTCATATTGAGCATATAATATGTTCGACGGATAATTCTGAAATAATTAACATGTCATGGGAAAAATTTGACCGATTGTCTCACGAATTTTTGTTTTTACCTGTTTTTATTTCTACTCTAGTATTAATCTTAACCCTGCTGGTTGCGGCTACGAACAGAAAACCAAAAAAATAAAAAAAAACAGAACAATGTTTTAGCTCTATGGGAGAATGTACCTACTTATAGATGTGTGTTCGTCTATGTTCGCGTTTATTATTCATACACGTACAAAAACCGGATAATACACACGTGTTAATTGTATTTCGTAACAATTATGGTTTTCGTTTATTCAAAACGCGGACGTAATCAAATATATCGCATGCTTATTGAATCCTGTAGAAAATATGAAAAATATATCTATTATATAATCTTTTGGTGCATTACGCCCGGACAGGTATTATCGCCTTAGAGATGGAATACAGACTGACGGCCTGGTCTATTAGCTAAACTGGCTTTTTGGTAGGACCACAGAGTTTCGTGGACACCGATAAGTGTTCAAGATTTTTTTTTTTTTCTATGCGAATAAGAAAGCTCCAGATAAGTCGAAAATATTTCTTACTATTTAATAATCCCCGTACAACAATCGTTGTTCTTAAAACGTTATAACAATTCCAATAATTTAACGTCTTTTGATATTTTGAAGTTTTGATCTGATAAGAGCGTCCAGTTTCATCCGCTTTAGGTTCGTCGTTAATCTTTGTACACAACATCGAACGAGTCTCAACGATTAAAATTACAATCATTATTATTTACGTTGTCGTTTCGTTTTATCAGGAATCCGTACAAAGTTTTCGAAATTCTGAAGGACGGCCAAGGCCAAGAGATACCGATGACCGGAATGTTTCGTACGAAATCGGTATTCTCATCGGTACTCGAAAACAACATATACAATCGATTTGAAAGTGCAGTCGGTGTGGATTTTTTCAAACACGTGACCTGCCGGTCGAACACCGTCGAAAGTTAAGACGCGAAGAGACGCGTGTCCGTACGCGCGTGAAATGCGTTTTAAAATCAAAAAAATTAAACGCTTCAAGATTTTCGAAAATTTTTCTTTTGCCAACGCATAGTAGGTACGTAACCGCAGTGCGTTGCGCACGAGCGTGACGAATGTTGCGCCACGGTGTAAACTGTTTACGCATCGCGTGGAATTTACGCTACGGATTGTTTTTCCTATTCGTTTGCAATGTCGACGATGCGCGTCGATGATTAATGATCGAGCATTGTACGAGACGAACGTAATTATTGTTTTTAGTGCCAACCGCTATCGCGGACTTCAAGACGCGGTGGTCATTCGATTTCGTATCCACCGGGTGCTGTAACTTTTCGTTCAGACCTTGTTTGTGGTATGATTAGCCAATCCTCGACAACCGACGGAAACAATGCGACGGTTACGATATTATCGTGTTGTGTTGTTCGCATGACGCGCGTGCGTTTTTCTATTTCGCAACGCCAGTGTGTGAGCACAAACGTACACCGACGTGCCCACATGTCTATCTGTGTACGCGGTGATTTTCGATATCGAATCGATCGTAATGTTGACGCATGTTTTCCGTCGAACTCCCCGAATCGGGGCCGTCCTCGGGAGAGAGAGCGAACGCCTCGTTCGTCCCCCGTGGCCCTTTTCTTTGCTTCAAATTTCCCTTATTCATTATGAACACGGCACTAGGAACGTGAACACATTCTCACCCACCTACCCGTACAAAAGTGTACGGGGACGCCACAGATTCGAACGCACAGCGCATCCACGGCCGAATCGGACTCGTAATCGTGGTTAGTTCTTAACTAAGCTGACGTGAGCTCCATAAGGTAATTTCAAACAGAACCGTCGGAAGTTTTCAGATTTTTTCTGATCATTATATCTCGTATTGTTGTTATGCACACGTGATATATATACCATATATATATATACCACGTTGACGTCAAGGTTCGCGTACGACGGACCGGTAAGAATCTTCGGAGATGTGATTTCGAGACCATGGTCTACCAAAAAAGGTGCACCTTTCGGTAGACAAATAAAAAGGATCACGACCTTCGTGGCAGACCAGCGGGCGTCGCGTTCGAATTGCGACGAGCAGGTACGTTTACCGTAACGCACGAAATCTTATTGATCCTTTAATTTCATTTTTTTTTTTCTCTCTCTACATCATTATTACATCACGATTACGCGACGACCTATTGCGCGAGACTGTACACGACCGACCGTTTCGGTAAAAAGACGCACGGGGTGTCGAAAAACCCAAACAATAACACCGCCGCGGCAGCAACAACAGCAACGGTATACAATATAAATATTTTGGATCGTAAACAAACGAGGGTAGCGGAGAAGGAAAAAAAAACGGTATTTTTAATAATAGGTGTTCGGGTGTCAAAATCGATCGCGGTTTCGAGACAGGAAGGCGAATAAAAAAAAAAAAAAAAAAAAAAAAAACCCGATAAACAAACACCAACGATCGCATCGTAGCAGCATCGGGTGCCGTGTGTACACCCGAATCGCACTTATACGTAACGAGCGTGTTCACAATACGGGTACGCGTTCGGCGGGGTGAATTTTTAATAACGGCGTGCCGCGATGGATTTCAATTAGAATTACAAATCAGACACCCTCCACCGGGGCGGTCTCACCTGACGATCGTCGGCCGCGCGTCCGCACGTATTCCGCACAGGTGCGTCTGCACACGCGTCGGGGTCGAGATCGCGTTCCGACGGGTATCGCGGTCGCGGGACCAATCGAAAATCGAAAACCGTACCGTAAAACACGCGTGACAACGAGTCGCGCGCGTGGTTGCGAAAATGTCCGGTCGAAATATGAGTACACGGAATGGTTACCGGTCGGCTGCGATGATCGCAGAAACGATGGGCGTACGATCCGCGCTGACCGTGAAACCAAGGCGTTTTTTTTTTATGCTTACGATTTTTCTGTTGCACCGTCCCCCGGTTCTTGTTTATAATGAGCGAGATATCCCTGAAGATAATACGCTCGCACGGTTTTCCTTTGGGCCGCGCTCATTAAACGAAATCGCATAGATCGCGATACGGCCGTACGCACACGCGCGCACCTGACGTACGACCGCGCGCGCCGCACTCGTAGACGATGGGAAAACAGAAAACGTCCGTCGCGGTTATTGCGAAACGGCTGTAGGCGGATAACACGGCTTAAACCTCGCGTCGTGCGTCGATCCGACAGGTCGGTCGTCAGCCGGATTCGATCACCGCAGGCTGACGGTCGAAGTGTTCAAACGGGTCGCTCGTAAAGTTTTCCCCGGCGAACACTGCCAACACAATCGAATGTCCCTAAACCCTTAACCGTCGTACGGACGTCACAAACATGACGATGACGATGATAATACGTATAATATAATTATTATAGAACCGCTCGTCGCGCGGTGCACGTACACGTAGGATAGATACACCACTACACGTAAGTACGTGTATGCTGGGTGCAGTTATTTCCGCATATAAATATCATGACCGCGTGATTAATGGATTGATGCTCATTTAGAAGTGCGCGCGTATACGAACGTACTCGCACGGCTTTCTGTCAAAACAATATGTTGTATTGTTTTACACTCGTGTACGCACACGTTTATACGTACATTAAAACGTATACCGAGGAGTTATGACCGCATCGTAACCGTCACCGACGTCGTTTACGCACTCGCTAACACGCGTGTATAGGTACGGACAAACCACAACCGCTGTATCGTAAACATTTCTGCCCGCGACTGTGTGCCAGTGTGAAAAACGTGTTGAACGTTTTTTTTTATTTTATTTTATTGTGAGAACATCCGCGTAATTGGATTTAAGGGTTTAAAAAAAAAAAAATTATGTACATATAAACGCACGTGGTTTATTGTTTTTAAAGAGCGTGGTGAACGGTTAATAACGTGTTTTCATCATTTTATCGCTACGCGCGACTTTGTCTTTCGGACCCGTATGGGCTCGGTGCAGGCCCGTATTTAGGGGGCAGTACGGGTAGGCACATGCCCGGGGCGTTAAGTCTCACGGGTGGCAAAATATTTTAGCAAAATTAATTTTGAAAATGATGTACTTACCAAATGAAAAAAATAGTATGTTTTATTGTGTTATAATTCGTAAATTAAAAAAAAAATTGTTTTTATTATATTATAATTTGTTAATTAAAAAAAGTATTAAACGATTTTCATTTATAAGTTATATTTTAATATTAAAGAATCTCGATTATGGAAGAAATAATAAGTGCTATACTATTATTATTTATTTATTTATTTTTTTTTTTAGGGGGGGGGCTTAAATTAAATGCCTGGGAGCGCCAAATTTTTAAATACGAGCCTGGCCCGGTAGTTAGGTTGTGTAACGTTTAACGCGGACAAAGGGTCTAACGACTGGGTCCGAGAAAATCACTAATGTGAGTATTGTTATAACGAATGGAAATATTGAAAAACACAACAACTTTTATCGGTTGTAGAATAACACATAATAATAAAAATGACATTAACAGCAACAATATAAAATTGGCGAAGGTAATTATAATTATTATAGGGCCTAACCTCGAGTATGACACTTGTGAAACGAACCGAAAGACTTAGGTCCGTGCAACTATAAAACAGTCGAATGTATAAACAAAAAAAAAAAAAAAAATGGACAGGATTTATCGAAAAACAACGTACACGGGCACGGCAAAAAATGTGTTTTTTTTTAGTCGACGGCATCGTCCCGCCAACATTTTTCATCGTTGCCAACTGCAGCGACAACAAGGACGCCTGGACACAAATTTTCCGGCACCAAAAACGGCGCTGCCAACTGTACCCCCCTCCCCTCCCCTTGGTCTCGGAAAACGTTGCCAGTTACGTGTTTTTCGGAAAAAAAAATCAACGTGGTCCAACGCAACGTCGTCTCGCGGACAGTCGGATTCGTCGGGGGAAACGAAAAAAGATGGAACCAACGGAACGTGAGCTACGTGCTACGGTACGTCCGAAAAGTCGAGTCGGAGAAAGTGACGGAGTAACGCCGTTAATTAGAACACGATGTCCCGGATGAAATTACGGATCAATCACGCTCGACGGAGATGTATTTGCGAACACGCGTATCGCGTGAACATACGATACGAGAAAACTCGATTCGTTTCCCGGACGGCCAACGCGTATTACTTGGACATTCACGCGCAGCCGTGCACACGTTCACGGTAGGGTTGTAAAAACTTTTTTAAGAACTCGGCGACTTCCAGGGGATTAATTTTGATTATAAAGTTTTCGCTGGTTCGTATCACTTTTGTTTTTTCGCGTGTATAATGCGATACGGGTTCGCGCGTAGGTCGGACGCGGAACGCATAACTGCGCACGGGACGCGTTGCACATTCGATTATCTCGAACAAAACAAACCTGGGGTCGTGTTAACGTATTTTCGCGTCGATTTCGTGTGCACCGACTGACCGGAATCGGTGGACGGCCGACGCGAAAATTTGTCGTACAATCGGCCGACGCGGATGTCTTTCGGAACCGTATGTGGTCATCGGATGCGACAGAAAACTGCCTACAAAGTCGTAGGACGGCCAAAATCGCTAGGTAGATGCGCGTCTTGGCAACGAGTACCCGAACTTGTTCTACAGCCGACACTGTTATTGTTGGTGCATATCGTGTTGATCACGTACTTCCGTCGTTTACCGTGTTTATCATTATTATCATTATTATCTGTATCGTATTGCTTTCGTGAGTCGTATACACCAACTGGTCCGAACGACCAAGTGCCTATGCGGCACCCGCTTGGATTCGAATATCTCTGAAAACTCGGAACGGTGAACGCGCATATGCGTACGCTATGTATTATAGTTGACTTCGGGAGGGACCAATTGTCCGCGGAATGCGACGACGAAACGTTAACCGGCACGCACTTTCGTCCCGCGAAAGGTACTTACGATAAATTAATAGTTGATTTGAATGTATACATACCTTTAACTTCTGAAAATCTTAAGACTTCGGAGATCTTGAGAACTTGAGGGTTGAGTTGTACAAAATGCATAATTATAAATGTCAAACGCTCACTAATCACTGCGCTGTATAAAATATTAAAAATATACACGCGAAAAAGAAAAAAGAATTAATGAAAAAAACTCGAGCACGAACACAGTACACCACGGAAGAAAATACGAAAATACAAAGACGATTGATATTTGATATGATATTTCATTTGACGATAAAGACATCTATGGCGTTTAATGTATTGGTGGTGTGGCGGTGTGGCGCAGGGACATGATCGCGTGAACTTTGTTGCCGGCGGATAGTATACATAGGAAAAACCCTATATTGTTGTGATATTCTATTATCGTTCTTCGTTACGGCTACACGGTATCAGCACTACGAACGGACCGCGGCATTGCACGTGTTAAACATATTTTAGTTTAATATCAATGCATGATATTATGAAAATTGTTTAATCCCAGTGCAGATTGCAATTTATTTTTATCTAGATGTTAACATTCAAATTACATATTTTTTTTACAATATTTCTAATATTGATTTGAAGACTTAAACTACTGTCACAGGGGATCTTAAATTTCTAACAAAGGGGTTAAAATAATATTTGGGGGGCTAAGCCCCCCCCCTTAGCTCCTAGTCCCTCCCTAGTTACACCTGTACGGCTATATGGGACCCGTAATTATTACGGCCGTAATGATTATTACGTATTTAATTATTATGTCTGTATTCCGCCAACGTTGGCA
Organism: Sipha flava; assembly: GCF_003268045.1. Lineage (NCBI taxonomy): Eukaryota > Metazoa > Arthropoda > Insecta > Hemiptera > Aphididae > Sipha > Sipha flava. Next base: position 178,393 of record NW_020273468.1, read on the forward strand.
GAACTACAAGAGTTATTTGCTGGCCTTTGCTCACAATTCTTACGAGGCACGTATAGAGCCAGTATTGAGCCAACCCTGGCAGCCAGTACTAGTTTTCCAGTACTAATGCAGTACTGGCTAATTAAAATAATCAGTACTATGCCCGTACGGGCTAGCCAACCGTTGGATGGCAATACTTGCGCAGTACTGCGCCTGTTGTGAGTATCGGCGTAAGTAATAAATTTCCAATTGGGATGTGTACGCTATGTATTATAGTTGACTTCGGGAGGGAACAATTGTCCGCGGAATGCGACGACGAAACGTTTACCGGCGCGCACTTTCGTCCCACGCGGGAAATCAATGGGCGACTTAGGCGTACGTTCGACGCAGGTAAGTCGACTGGCGTACGCGCAACCACGGAACCGCGGGTCGTGTACCGGGACGGAAAAGAGAAAGAGAAAGAGAAAGAGAGAGAGACCGATGTGTGGGTACTCACGACCCCGGAGACGACCGGAAGTTCGACGGCGGCCGGAGCGTATTTACGCGACTCGATATAATCACAGGCGAGCGCGCGCGTTGATCGCAACTCCGTTTGTCGTCGTACAACCCCGTCAACCGACGACGACAACAATAATACAATACGAGTAGGAGGCGCCGTTCCGCGAGATTGTCGGTCGGCGATTTCCGCGTCCCCGTCGTCACCACGACGCGTACAACGATAATAATAATAACGAAATAATTCGGCGCGTTAGGTACACACGCCGGAGCGTGCACACACGTGGGAACACGGTTACGTCGAAAAATTAAAATTAAAATTAAAAAAAAAAAAAAAAAAATAATAATAATAATAATCGCCCGTTGTTATATCCGTCTCGCGGGTGTGTGTAAAATTGCCGCGGTGCCCGCCTCTAACCGATGCGTGCGCGTACAATACGCGTATAGTGTATAATACACGCGTTACAACCGCACTCGTACACGTGGTTATTTTTTCGACTGTTGCCGGTCCAAACGAATTAACAACGTAACAATAAATAGCCCGGTGGGTCCCGGGGTGCCGCTGCTGCTGGCAGTGCGCGCGCGCCGCGGCATTTGCATAATATTACGTATTATTGTTATTATAATTTTATTATTAAAGACGGCCGACCGGTGCAGTAAATACACCTTTCTGCCGCAGCTCTCCGCGGGAACATACCGGCTGCTGCACCTGGACCACGTCGTACCCATGTACGTGTATCGCATTGTAATGCGTAACGTGCCTTTGCGCGCGCGCCGCTCCGGGGATCCGTCCGGGCGAAACGGTCGCGGCGGCGCCATCGAGTCGGACTTCCCTAGACCGTTCGACGGGTCGCAGCACTCGTGCAACGCAAACAATTAGACGAGTCGTGTACCAGCAGCGTAGCGTAATAGTTGTACGGCGAAGAAGGTTGTTGTTCTTATTCGTCAAGAGAATCGCACGCCTTAGAGGTGTTTACCGGAACAAGAAGCAGTAACGCGAGTAAAAATCGAAAAAAACATTCTTTTTTCAGTTCGATCGACCACGGTTGGACGTATTACCACATGTTATCCCTGGTACCATCAGGCGCGTAACGCGTAAATAATTATACAATACCTTTTATTCGTTTAAAGAATATGTATATTTAAAATTTAAAACGTAAACACGGTAATACTAAGTGTTGATTATTCCTCGTCTCACTTCCCACAAAAAAAAATTTTCTTTTTCAAAATTATCTGGATAATGCATAACACTGGTTATTTGTTTTTACTTATCAAATAAACAATGTTAATTCTCTTTAAACCATTTTATACGGTGCATTATGCTACGTTTCAAATAAAAATCAATTAAAATCCTTTGTGTTAAATGTTGACGACCATTGGAATGTAAATTTTTGCGTATGAAAAAGCACTAATAATAAACTTCAAAGTCTTACTATTAATAAAAATTATAATACTCAAAATAACTTAGGTATATCAATAACGATGACACAAGATCAATTTATTTGTTTTCGTGAAGGTATTATGGCGACGGTACATAATTGTTATTTTAACAGACAACGGAAATGTTTGACGAGATCGGAAGAATCTTTCAAGACTAATATTTCAATGTATATCATTATCTTACCGTTTTCGTGTATTATTATAAGCGTTGAAAACGTTTGCAGAGCGTTCGATCTTTCACGAAATTCTTGAAAAATTCCAAAACCTGCTCGCTTACTTATAGGATCGTCCGCTGTTGAATTATTTGAATCCCAAAAGATCATTTCATCAGCCGTTAGGTAAGTTGTAAATCCAGACCGACGCCGCTGATCAACCGATTCTTCTGCCGGTTGTGGCGTTCGTCGCACGTGTGAACACGGTCGCGTGGGCATGACCACTCGAACTCCAGACCGTCCAACGTATCATCCGTTATATTTGTTAAAGGTATTATATTTATTTTTTTACGATTTGTCTCGTTACATCATTGCAACGCGTTTGTAGCGCATGTAATTTTATTGTTATTTTTAGATTTATTATTACTTTTTTTGTTAATACTACTGTGGAGATTTTGGCTCTTTAATCCTGGCATTTGTTATAATTTCATTGATTATCCTTGTCAAGTGTTCCTTTTTAATACAAGCGACGCCACTGCGTTACACAATCGAACCAGTGATGGTTTAACTGCGAAGCGCGCAAACAAGCATTAATACGAAAGATTAAGATCCGAAATAATCAGTACAGTAGTTGTAATGAACCATTAACTTCACCATACATGGTTAAAACGGAAAATGCTGTTTCACTAAATATATTGCCTGAAAAATCATTAGAAAGATATATAATGGCTTCTGAAAAACTTTTAAAATTTAGAAAAATAAATAAAACCAAATCGTTGTCGGAAAATATGTTCCTTACAAATTTTAACAAATTATCTACAGAAATTGAACCGTCAACTTATTTATTTATTGACTTATTTATTCAATGCTTAAAAGCATGAAAAATATGTAACATAATATTAACGTTGGTACTTATTTAAAATTACAAGTTTTTTTTAAAGAGAAAATTGTGTGGATTAAAAGAAAAAATTCCAAAGTTATGACTTCAATCGATAAAAAAAATTCATTGACGAAGCTCTTGATATTCAATATTTAGTAAAAAGGTAGGTGAGATAAAATTGTTTTGTACACATTGGCTACTCATTCTCCGTTCATTTGTTACGATACATGTAATATTCATTAGTTAAATATATATTACATTAAACTTCTCTGCTCAAAAACAAATTGTTCACGATCATTTACCATTAAAGGGAGTTATACGATAATTTTAAGAAATACATGGATTTATGACCCACAAACGTAATGACAGATTTTTTTTAGTTATAAAAACGGTTAATGCATCAAGCAGGTAATTGGAAAAAATAAAATTGGGAATAGGCCTAAAGAAATTGCAGTATATTACTGTGTTCCCGAGCTGATACAAGTCATTTATTCCGCCGAATTTCAGCAAAATTACTTTCCGATTCTGCTGGTGATGTTACAACTAGTGATGGGAATAATTAAACGGAATAATCGAAATAATGGTAACAGACATGTTTGCCAAAAGCAAATCAATCAAATTATTACTCATTTCCCATTGGGTACTAAATTAAGCAGTCGACTGTCCATCAGTATCGTATTGTAATTGTTAAAAACAATAAAATTACAGAACTTGACCGAAACTTCAAGTACCTACCTATTCGGTAAGGGGCCCAGGTCTTACAGTTTTTGAGAGGTCCTACAGGGATTGTTCGTCCGTCATGCGGACCATCGCTGTTTTCGAGCGACCAGTCCAACGCCGCTCGCTACCCCGCTCCCTGCCGCACACCCGTTGCCCGTGTTGTAGACACATACCGCGGTTGTAGTGCGCACCGTGTCGCCGCGTGCGCCCGTACGTCCGCCGGTTCGCATTCCGAAACGACTCGGACGCACCGCGGACGCGCATAAATCTGCCCGGTAGTTTATCCGGCGGACGAACGGAAATTCTTCCCGGGCGTATTTGCACGACGCGACGCGTCTTCCCCGGACGATTGTGGCCGCGTGGATTTCAGCTGCCCGTACGAGTAACCCGTTCTCACGCGATACCTAGGATACCACGAATACCGCGTCGGCACAGCGCAAATCGTGTACCGGTCACTTACCGTCCCGGGTATCCATGTGAGCGACCACGTCGCGCCGTAACGCGACCGGAATCATCGAACCGGCCGTCGTCCGCCCGAAGACCAGCAGGCACCTTCTCCCCACGTGGCGATTTTGAATCATAATCTTTACCGCCGTCGGTGCTCAACCCGTCCCCGGAGCTACGGGGGAACCGGACTGACGGAATGATGAAAACTCCGTCGTAAACATAATCAACATAATCTTAACATAGTTTACATCGTTTTTAATGATTTTATTCAAAAAGTAACGACAATCTCCTTTCGTTAGAAACGAACAAATTGGTTGAACCATCAACTGACGAACTGATGTTCGTCGATTAAAAATGTTTTTAACGTCATACCTTTGGTCCTTTTTAACGGCGTAAAGTGCTGAAACGTAATAAACAAATCACTGTTAAGTATTAATTTATGCGACAAAAAAATTTGTAAAAATTTTGTAACCGACACGAAAAATCTCAGGAGCGGCGAACAGCCCCCTCTGGCCCTCCTCTCCGGGGCGTCCCCGCGCACGGTCGTCTGTTAGTCCTCTGCCGTTCGTCACGTAGTGTGTGCGTGCGTGTGCCGCGTTCGCACAACCACAATTGTTATCGTCGTTGTCCTTTATTGGTAAGCAATTTTTTTACCTTTCCCCCCCCCCTGTGCACACTGCCCGAGAGGAGTCTCGTCGTCGGTCACGGCACGCGCGCATCCTCCGGTGTGCACATCTCGTCGTCGTCATCACCGACGTGATTATTATTAGCGTTGCACGCGTCTCCACGCCCCGGCCATTATTCCCCGTCTTGTCCGATCACTCCGCCCCGCTAATGACACGGTACCTGCGAGCGCATTTATCGTACGGGAAAAAAAAAAAAAAAAAACGAAACGATCGTCCGGAGAGAAGAACCCGAGCGGCAGAGACGTGAAATCATAAACGCCGTCCTTAGAGTCCTCCGAGGGCGCGTTCGCTTCGTCTGAAATGTGCACCGTGCGCGCGCGTGTGTGTACAATATCAAAACGCCCTTAAACACACACGCGCACGACATATCGTATTGTATACGCGCGTGTGATGCACAGGTACGCACGCGCCTCTCGCGTCCTTTCGCGCGTGGGCAGAAAACGACCGTTCATTGTTCCAGTCGCGCGCACAGGTGTATAATAATAATAATAATAATAATAATAACAGTCTCCGATTTTATACCGGGCGCGCGCGCGCACTAGCCGCGTATTGTCGTTATTATCGTAGTAACGAGCGAGTGAAATCCGAAATTATACGTTCGTACGCGTAATAATAAACTATTACGTTTTAAAAACCTATGCCGTCGCCGTGTCACTGCAAGTCGGTCGGTATTGCCGTCGTCGCGTTTCCTCGCCGTCAACGTCTTGACGATAGAAAATTACACGTTCAAGCGTATCATTACGGGCGTCGTGTGATTACACATCGGAGAGTTCGTTACGTGCGGGCGAGGCGACCGAGGCTCGTTTGCGCCGCGCGATTTTCGCTACGGTTATTGTCGCGCGCGGCGGACGCGTATCTAACGCCCGTGCAAATGGTGCGCTCGTTTTCGAACTCCGTTCTGAAACGATCTGGTCACCGCCTTGCTCCCGGGCAGCGCCACTGGCACTGCAGTGCCCGTAATCGCCGTCGGTCGCAATTTTCGTTCGTAGGAATCGACGTTCACTCCGTATACGCATAAACGTACGACGCGGTTCAACCCACCCTATATACTATCGGGTCCGCACATCTTCTACGGGGTACCGCACGACCTAAGCGCTCGCGAGAGTTCTATTAACTCGAGGCAATGAGTTACGAGCAGCAGAGATATCAAGAAGAATACAACTGGCCGGCAAATGTTATTCCGGTGCCGGTGCCCGTGTAAAGTCCACGTCGATCTTTATGAACAAAATAATGAAAATTTATAAGTTATTAGCGTGTCATCCAATACAGCTCAGAAACATGGACACTGAGAAAGACAGGAACGTTACGTTTTTGAAATAAAAGTACCAAGGCGAATCAATGGACCGCACGTGGATCCACAAACCGGCGAATGGAGAATACGAAACAATGAAGAGCTACAACACGAGTACATAGCAACGCGCCAACAGCAATGTGTTGTTTACACAATGTACATGTGTATTATAATAATATTGTAATGCCAAAATCTGTAGCGCATAAGCGCAAATCATCCAACATTACATATCCCTGTTACGGCTGTACATAGTACATGTAAAAAGTACATACGATTTGCGACGAAATTAATATTTTGTACAAGTATGAAAAAATATTTAAAATACAAAAATACAATAAAAGAAATAAAATATAATTGTAATAAATTGGTTGATTTTTTAATCCAACGTTTTCACTTTGTTCCGCACGCAGATACCTAGGATTTCGGGTGATTTCGTAGGTTACGGTTTGTTTTTCCTTATTTCATTTTATCTTCGTTTTCGCGTTTACATACGTCTTCTACCGTTCGATACGACGTCGTTGTGGCCCCCCTGACAGACCGGCAAAATATTGTATCGATTTTACAAGATGGGTATCCCTGAAAAATTTACCGTCGCGAACTTATAATACCGTCATCGCGATCGCAACGTGCGCTGCAAACGTAAGTTGTATTGCATCGTGTACACACGGTATTTAAACTCCATTGGACACGTCACCGTAGATGTAGCGCACGTTGAAATGTGTACGCGGAAATTCGTCTTTTGATATAATTACGCGTTGCGAATACGTGTTTTATATAGTAAAAAAAAAAAAAAAAAAAAATTGTATACAATTTTAAGATTTTTTATATTATTGTATCGGTAACGGCGTGTGCGCATCGCCATCGCGGATTAGACGATTGGCTAATCGGCCTAGGACACTAGATCGTGAGGTCGCAAACATTTTCAACAGGAATAAATAACTTTTGTGAACCACTGATTATGATAAATTTATCGTCACATAATCTGTCTAATAGACTGTGAACAGTTCACCTTTATCGCACGTATTATACGATTATATTTATACACACTACAAACATTTAACAATTTTATATGCGATCGTACTACTTACACACTCACACACACATGACGTTTTTATCTTTTTAAATCGTAATTTATACTTTACGTGCAAAATGTGTCGTGCACTCTGTAATAACCGTTAAGTCCCACATTTCGCATGAGCGTAAATCATACGGCAATACTTTTCATTTTTTTTTTTTTTTCGCCACGTACATAATATGTGTGAGTGAACTAAGTACACCTACCCACGAAGACGAAAAACGTTCGTGATTCGTAAAAGCAGTTGGTCAACGATCGACAGGCATAATTTGCTGAAATAATCCGCACGTGTTGAGTGACTCTCTTGGCATCTCTTGACGGGTTGATATAATCGTGATGAAAAAAAAAATGCTTTTTACATTGTGTTAATCAATGCGACGGGTAAGGCTTACCGAATGATGAACTTCACATACTACTACACCGGTAATATAAAATTGATATTGTTTTTCTTAAGAGATTGCGCACCTAAAAATCGTGAGATAACCACAGGAAAATAGGCAGTATAAAAAGAAAAAGAAAAAAACAATAAGCGAATAAAAATCAAAACAAGTATATAAGTAATATTAATATCTATAACTAGCTATAACTTGATGCAAGCGATTTCTCATATTACACTATTTACATTGTATAGTCGTGTCCGCTCGTGTATTATGAACTATCACCGCAGTTCTATACCGGTGTACACATCTCAATGATATTTCTACACCGGTTTTCCTTAGAAGTGTACTAACTTTTCATACGATACACCTCGAAGAATTCTGATTTTCAAGTACATATTTTTTATTGAAAATAAACAGTGGCAGCTAAAAGTTTTAAAAATCCATGTGAATAAGTGACAAAAATTAAACGTTGTAGGAATCAACGAAACGCCGCCGTCTCGGACCGATGTTGCGGTAGTGCATGGAATAAAAGTGAAAGTCGTGTAGGTATGTTTCGTTAACGTAATCGGGGATTTCGTTGAAATATTAAAACTGTGATCGGGAACTTTGCGTTATTCGCGTTTCCAAAACGTTATGTCGTGTGTCGTGGATGTTTGTTTATCGCGCACGGACGATGCGCTGCTCGTACGACGTTATTATATTCAGCCAATCGCGCGGGTAAGGATAACACGTTATGGCGAGCGTAAAAAGCGGAAGAAAAAAAAAAATAATAAAAAACAATAACAATTTACCCGTTGTTTGACACGAAACGAACAAACGAACAATGGGAAACGCGAGAAAAATTAGAAATCGACGCGCAAAGGGGCGGTAAACGTTGGAGCGGTGGTTGGCGTTTGGCCGCGCGTACAACAATGATAATTCCACGCGGTTCTGGAGACGTGAACAAAAATTATGCGCGATACACACCACAGTGATATTCATTTTAAACGGATAAACACTATAATTATTATTGCAATCGCGCGCGATGGACTAATTTAATTGTTTAGCTCGTTTAAATCAACTAGCTACTGCATTAGTGTACACACAAATGCACGAGCACAACTACCCGTGTGCATATACGTGTATACGTACGTACATTATTATAATTATTGCCTTCGCACGTAAACATTTTTTTTTTTCACCGCTTTCGTCGTATATGTTTTTAAAAACGGAACGGAGTAAAGGTTTTTTTTTTTATTATTATTACTTTTTTTCCCCCCTTAACTTTCGGTACGCAAACATAGTGCTGTTGTAACGACTTTACCTTCGCGGGGGATATTATGTTCGCGTCAATCAATCATATAAATTGTGTTTTAGCGTTATTATTTCGCGTGCGCGTTCACCTGAAAGCCGCACGGTACACGTACAACGACTTGCCCGTTTGCATGACCAACAATATCACACCGTATCTTTTCGAGAGGTCGCGTTGCGGTCGCGGACACCCGGATTCCCGACGTGCGAAATGGAAATAAAATATACGGAAAAACAAATTTTGCTGTACGATACAACGGTCAGCCGAAAACCGTGCAAACCGATCACGCGCGCGCGTGTCGAGTCATCCGGGCGGGTGCGATAACGATGCAGTGCGTTTCGAAACGATTCGTCCGATTTTAACAGACCGTAAACGTTGTTCCTGGGGTTCACGGCAAAGGACCAAACCATCCGAACCGTTGGATTATCGAGCGTTTACCGATAACCTGCGTTTAAATAGTTCGTCATCGTAACGGTGTCGACAAAAAGTGTTCCGTGCGCTCCGTCTCGAAAATTACTATCGCATCGCGTACCCGAACCCGTACCGAATTCGTCCGTCAACGGTTCACGCTGAGATTTTCCCCCGAATTTCCCGTCAACAGTGCACCCCCGACAGCGCGCACTCAGTTCAACGAGAACTCGCGCGAAAATGTCGTTGAAGTCTTTCCGAAAACGAGTTGGTCGTATCTTGGTGCGTCGTTGTGTTGCCGTCCGTCGCGGTAGTCCTGTCCGCCGACGGATTGTTGATGTTTTCGCAACGGAGAATGTTCGTAAACGAGTAGAAAAATAAGAGATTCAAAAACGAACGAAGCTTTGTACGACCTGTTGTGAGCCCGTCGAAAAACAATCGAGGCTCCGTTCAGATTTATCGCCCGTGAGTTCGCGTGCGGTGGACGCGCGTTGTAAAACGAAACCGTACGTTTTAATTGTTTTGCGCGAAACGTGCGCGCGCAGTAATCGTCCGTAAAGATTTATCGCTGTTACATAATTAGCGCGTGTTTTCACTCGCCGGGCGCACATAATATCGTAACGGTTAGCCGTACGTGGTGCGCCAGCGAGTCCGTGGGATTCCGGTGGTCGTTCCACTGCGTTTACGGTAACGTTTGGTGACAACCGTCGACGGTTCGATTTTGAGCGGGTTGAAATCGATCGGACGCGGCCGCGACGAGGGTTCGCGTGTTACGCGCGCGAGGCGCGGTCAAAAGTCGACGCGAAATATAAATAATCTCGCGGTTGCAAAACGAATGTTGGCGGCGAGCGGGGAAAACGGGCGAGGGAGACGGGAAAAAACGTTCATACGTATGGAAACCGAGCACGCGCCGCGAGTGTATTATACAACCCGGGCCCGTATAATGTCCGCCGTTGGCAACGTCACCCGGTCACCTGTGCCAACGATTAGGCAAACCATCATTATCACACCTTTATTTTTTTATTTTTTTTTTATTAAATTTTTTCGTTCGCCATAAATATCCGTTCGTGAGACGGAGTCGGAGAGGGAAAGACGGATGGAGAGAGTTTGAGAGAGAGAGAGAGTGAGAGAGGGGCACGCGCGCAGAGAGATAGATTGTAAGTTTGTAAGTGTGCGCTCGAGCTCTAGAGCCTTGGGATCCACGGAGCAACAAATCACCCGGTCGTTTTGACATCCGAGGAACTCATATCTCCCCGCGGAATAATTATACGCCGCACGGCGATTATCCGTTCCGCGCGCCCGCACTTGTACAGCAGCTACAGCGTGTTTTTTAATATTACATTCGACATACGTGTACGTACGCTTACGTGCGTACGACTGGCCGAAGGATAACGTAGTACTATTTTTCCGATTGTTTTTTTAACAGAACAATAACGTTTAACGTCTAATAAACATGTGTGTACAGCCGATAAACAGGCGACGCGTTCAACGGTTTCGTCGGGAATTCGCGTTGAATTATCCGCACCTTACCCGTGTACGTTTATCCGAGAAAAGCGCTGGTGTAGTCGGCGTACGACGTCTTGTCCTACGGTTAGTGCGTGTGTGTCGAATGAAAAAGGGTCTCCGTGCGATCGACAACGGCGCTCGGTAGACTTCCGATTGGAAACAACATTGTTTTCTACGCGTGTTATTCAGCAGCATTCGTCATACGTTGGGCTCGTTGTCGTAAGTAGGTTTCCGGCGAAAGCCGAAAAGTTAACGCGAATTATTCCAACGTTCATTAAAACCATCACAGTAGGAATCTCGATCAAAATCAATATTATAGAAAATCATAATTACAGTCCAATCGGATCGAATTTTAATATTCAAACTCTTCCATTACGCCGTGAACTGTCGGACGTGACTTTTGTTTATGAATTAATCAATTAATCAACTCTCCTTCTTTACTGAATTCTATTCCTTTCGACGTTCCTTCTCGCTGTAGCCGCTCGGTCTCTATTTTTTATGTACCGTCTTACAGCACAAACTACTACACTAACTCCCCCTTTCCAAGAGCACTATATCTTTGCAACAAGAATACCCCCCCAACTCTTCTGTTATCACTAATTTATTACGGGATCAACGGTTTTCGTTATCCTGCCGAAAGGGACGCGCAGTAGTGTCGCGTGCGATAACCGCGAAAGCCTTGTGACCACCCGATCGAGAACCCGTCGGGGCGTTTCAAAACCGTGATCGACGCGCACGCCGCAGTAGGCACCTACCGCGTGTACGGGCATTACGCGTCCGAAGGCCGGATAACGGGTCTGGCCCCCTTCAGGTTCCCGTGCACCGATCCGGTCTGCGAAACACGGCCGAGATAAGGATACGAGCGGCGGACATGTCCGCAAAGCGAAACGACGATTATTTTCGGTCGTAAAAACTACGTGGACGAAAAACGCGTGCGAATTTCGCGTCCGACGAGACACTCGTTTCATATTATTATTGTTGTTGTTTGTAGTATATTTATTTATTTATTTTTTTTTTTTTTCATAGCGTGCCGCTGCCATTACGCCGACAATTGTTTTCGAACGAAAATGTGCGCGAACAATAGAAGAAACCGCCCGAGTCCCGTACGGGAACGATTCCGCTGGTGTCCGTTCTTGCTCGGTTCTTTCAGGTGCAATGGTCTTCGAAGAGATCTGAACGCAACCCCATATTGTTTTACACCGAAGTGTGACCATCGGAGTACATTGCGGAACGTATGTTTTAAAGGACGAAAACGTATACGTTTATTCCGATCCGGTGCACAGGTTAGGCACACGCGGTCGGTTGGTACGCAATATCACAAACGCTGCTGTTGTTGACAAACGCAGCGGAGGATCTACGCAACGCGGTCGGTCGAACCGAGCGGACGCCCGGAGCGTCAGATTTCCTGTACGGTTAACACCATAAACGATTACCACCAAGGTACTTGTTGAACGAGCAGTGCAACCGAGGAGTATGTTGTTACGGCATACGCACGTTTCGCAATCCAAAAACGAATCGCATTTTATAAACCGCAATTAATTTCAATAATATTGTTAAGGATAAACGTAATATTAAACCTGTTCTGGTATTTTACCACTATTGGTGAAGGCAGCCCGATCAAAGAAGGTATGACAATTCGTTAAGCGTTAGAGTTTAACGTTTATGATTTTAAACCTTGTTATCGTCTTCTAGAGACAAATCAACACCGTGCGTTTTTGTACAATAGTCCTATTTTAATTCGTATTTCTTATTTTTAAGAAATAAAATAAAAACAACTTTATTACAACGAACTTTCCCGATGGAACCAATGTTTTAAATTATATCATTTCTATTTTGATGTCAAGAAATATTATTATTATTATCACTTGTGCAATGGTTATATCGTTATAATTTTTTTTTTTTTTTTTTACGTTAATTAACACCGAAACATTGTGTTATATAATCGAAAAAATCGCAATGCGTCTATCGCAGTCGACCGCGGACGAGTCGATAGACGTTTAAAAGAACGAATCTTTTCGCGGCAAGGTCTGTTTGCTAGCGTCGAAAACATCTTCGCGGCTTCGAATCCGCTCGTCCGCACGTGACACGTTTGACCCGTCTCGTTTTGCAACGAAGAAATCGCGACAACACAGGGCCTTACGATTACGGACCAAGACAACGATGAGGTGTAATAATACCGATGACGCGTCCTCGTGTTGAAACGTAATTACACGTAAAGGTTGTAATCGGTATTACACACATGTATACGGTCACGCGTACGCTGATGTCATCGGCGGTTGTTCTTCAAAATCCACAACTTTCAATTTTCTTCGGACGGAATGAAGTTTTTTTTCTTATTTTTTTTCTTAACACGTAGCGTGATTCGGCGATCAGAATGTGACGAGTTTGACCAATAATTTGTTCTTCAGATATGCTAACGCCGTGGCTGAAAAAAAAAAAAAACAAAATGGAATCCATTAACACGAGAGTAATAATTATGTTTTGCATACACGGATCAGCGCGTGGGCACGACGTGATCGTGATCGGAAGAAAAAATAAAAAAAAAAAAATTATTAAACGCTCGTCGTTTGGTACGCTTTTCGAAGTCGGAACAAACGGACCCTGTCACGTCAACTTTAAGTGCAATGTGGGTATACGCGCGTACTAAATAATAACTTTATCGTCGTACGCAGTTCACCGTGGATTGATTTCCTACCGATCTTGGCCCCTTTATCGGTCGTATCACCATCAGGTTGGAAAAAAAAAAAAGTTGTGTAAAACAACACTCGTCTACGTGCGGCGGTCGACCTTGGGTGGTAGAAGAAAAAATTTAAAAATATATGCTGCACGGTGAACGTATCGAACTTTTATCGACGCGAGCACGTCGCATAACATATACGCGTCAGGTGTAAACCGCGCTGCGTGAACGTGCGTCCGACGTGACGGTTCGCGTAACAGCAGCAGAATTCGTTCGTCGTCGATCTGCCCCACACGGTTCGCGGAACAATATCGTTTAGGTCCTCGTCTAAAAGGTCGACATCGCCAAGTGTTGAAAGACGTTGATTCCTATGGATCGACAAAAGTAGTTCGTAACGCGTTCGGAAACGCTCACGGTCGCGTTGCTTTCGGTGTCCAACTTTACGGAAGAGTGAGCGCATTCGCGCTTACCATTCGAATGATCTGGTACACGCGAGTACAATAATATTACGCATTCGCGCGGTATTTTTCAACAAAACGCCGCGAGCGCATATCGTGTTTCTGAGACGCATGTTTTCCGGACGGTCAACGAGCACGACGTTTCTCGCTGATATGGAGCCCTGCTAAACAGTATTACGCTCGGAGCACGACCTGCGCGCGTACAACAAACGCGTAGTACACGCGCAACCCTTGACTTGTGCACATGTGTGTGTGTGTGTGTGTGTGTGTGTGTTAAGATTGAATCCGTTCGCGGTCCGCAGGGGTTGCTAACCGAAAACGATATCTGTAAGGTAGGTGCTGGCGATTTGTAAATGTCACTTCCTGTACACGTACAAGTCGTCTTTGGCGAGCGGTGAAATCGAGCCACCGCGATAATATATTAACGCGCGCGGTGTATAGGTGTGTTGTTGCTGCGCGAAACGTGTGAAATTGATCGACGACCGCGCGCGTATACGTATACTCGTGTACGCGTATTATACGCGCGAAACGCGGACGGTCGATTGATAAATGTACATCGGATCGGCGTGGCGTACCGTAAATAAATGTGCGCCGGGTTCCGGACGGTCAGCGCGGGAGGACTAGACGAATCTGCGTTTAATGCAAAACCTCCGGGTGAGTAATGCCCGTCCACGGTGCGCTCGTGTACCGCTGCGGTAACAACCGCGGTACCCGATAATGATATGCGAGGTCCGGGCGGACGGTACCGCGGTATATATTCAATAACGGAACGATTCAGCCGGTCAACGCTCATGAATGAATCCGGGAGACCGTAATTCGTTCCGTCGCTGGGAGGATCGCTGCGATCGTGACCACGGAAATTTATCGCCGCCTACGATTATTATTATTATTATTATTATTAGTAGTATCGGGTTCTTCCGCCACCGCCGCCGCCGTATCTACACGTCGTTGTTGTCGGTCGCAGCGTTGAAACCGCGTTCGGACGACGCGTAACGATTACCGGCGCACGCGAGCTCGGTCGGAACGCGATTCGCCTCGAAACGCGCCCCGGCCGATTTATTTATTTTTTTTTTCTCCGCTTTCGACCGACGCGCGCTCGTCACGCGTTCGTAACTTTCGACCGTTTCGGCGACGGTGCGAACGCGCAACAACAGTACGCCGTATGCGCGCGCGAGCGGTGAAACGCGCGCGGAGCATCCGGTTATGTCGGTTTGGCGACGAGCAACGGGCGAAGACGTCGTCGCGTTCCGATCGAAGCGCCCGTCCGGGGGAGAAACGAGCGCGGGCAGGAACGGTGTAAAAACGTACCGTAGGAATAGCAGTTGAAAGGGGAACGGGAATCGAAAAGAAATAAATAAATATGTATACGCCGAAGGATGGTCGCGATGGCTACGAGCCAAACGCGTTTGGCCGCGGCGTACACGTCGTACGTGGACCTCGTGTCTTGGCAACAGCGCGCGCTGACCTTGAACGCTGCCCGTGTTTGGTTTGTTTTTTTTTTTTTTTTTTCTACGTATTCTTTAACGCGCGTTCTTTTTACGCAACCGCGCGGCCGAGGCGTGCGAGCGCCCGTCGCCGGGTGCCGACGCGACTCGACCGCCGCGCGAAAACGCACTCGCACGCGCGCGTGCGCGGCGAGTACGGTTGCGAAACGCGCGGTTCGTCCGTCCGCGCCGCGTCTCCCGTGCGTACCGCCGCAAACATTCCGCCGGTCCGAGGCGATTCCGCGGACGAGACGAACGGGATCCAAGGGTCCGGACGGTCCGATCGGAGCCGACGACAAACGTGATCGATATGCCGTGCACGAGCTTTCTCCTCAGCCCGGCTGACCGCGTGGAACGCGTTTTTTATTTGTACGCTTGACGTTCAAAATCGGCCGAAACGCTTTTCGGCTACTCGGTACGAACGGTGCAGCATGGTGTCGGTCGGGTCCCCCCGCAAACGCCGCGTGTTTATTATTTATCCCTTTAAAGCGATTCGTATTGCGACGCAACGGATACGCGGACCGGGAACCGTTGAAATATATTAACATATTCAGATCTGCGTGTCACGGGACTCGCGAAAAGCATTCAATCGATCCGCGTGGATAATGATTTGCACGATTTTTTCAATCGGCGTAACGCGTCGACCCTCGTTTGCGCGATCAACGAACGAACCCGCAGACCAATAGTTCCGCACATAGGTGTGATGTAGGACGTATGTTATACCGTAGGACGCTGCTGCACTTAGACGTCGTGTATTTCAAATGCATCTCATTATGATTCGCGGCAAACCGTAAAGAGCAGTTGGTTCAAAGCGCGTCGAGCAGCATTACTCTACACGCACGGTTCAAAGGTGCACTACGCGTTTATGTGTAACAACCGTTTTATTTTTATTTTTATTTTTTTTTTTATTCCCCCGTAGAGGGTATAAATTGTATACATTATTATTCCGGTGAATCGTATTGAAAGGGTTCTTGAAATGAAATGGGAGTACGACCTCTGTATATGTACATGAATTCGGGTACACGACAAAATAAATTAAGTGAATTTGCGTAGTAGAACGAAACGCGTACCTACACATAATAACGTAATGTTATAGCGAAAGACGTATAATTATTTTAACGCTCAAACGTAGTGGTGGCCGATTGAAATTTTTTTTTTGAAAAACGTATTGGACAAATATTGTACGAACGTTATGACTTTTTACGGGTTGTTTTTATCATTACATGGTAAATTTAAAAAAGTTAAGATTCTTCATAGCACAGACGGAATCTAAGCGATGATCATATACAATATTTGTTCTGACAGTTGTAGCCGAGTTTTATGATAAAAAATAATATTGTACGTGAAATCGAAAACATTATCATTCGCGATGTTATAATCCGAATTAATATTTTGTACCCGTGGCAACTGGTTTTTTGAGCGTTCGCAACGATTTTAGTTTTCAGCTAAGCTCGTGGGTGTTTGTGTAACAAAAATAAATGCATAAAACCTGCGTAAAAAAACATTAACCAAAAAAAAAAAATTATCACGGTCCAAAAGGCGGGGAAGGGACAAGATATCCTTGAAACGGACGCTGAAAAAACGCACAAATAGGGCAAGAACTACATTGTACCGCAGGTCGTGGCGCAATTTTGATAACCTACATTTCAAACGTTCGAAAAAAAACGACGAAAGTAGTTTATAATTACAGGAAAAAAAAAAAAAATCAAAATAAACAATAATTATAAAAGACAAAAAAAAACCGTACAAACAGAGCTACCTGATAAGAAACGATCAAGAAATTTCGTGTTCGCGGTGTTTTCATAATTTATATCAGTTGTTTATACTAAATTACAATACGGTGTGAATTAATAAAGTACCGTGTGCACAGTATGTCGTTCGATTATTATCCACGTGGTAATTATAAGAAAAAAAAAAAAAAAACGTACATCGTTATCGATTGTAAATATAATACATATCATACGCACGGTTGTAAATCGTCATTATTATCCGTTCGTACGTGCGTGAACTACTGGTCGGACGATACGTGAACGGTTCGAAAACAGGAAAATAACTTCATCGCAAGAACTGGTTTTCAACGTGCGTACACGAACCGTTCGTACGACGAGAAGTTTAACACGCCCGCCCTAGATATTATTTTAATAGTACGATACACTACCTGTATCGTAACTCGACATATTTTTATACGTCCAAATCCGTTAACGCTTGTAAAAACATACATTGTCGCGCACGCGTGATGTTACTTATATTATGCATACGAAACACATATGATCCGAGAACAACGTCGTTACGATCGTACGGGGATGTCCGCCAGGGGCGGGTTTTATCACTCACCAAGGGTAGGGCCTAACGGGGGTTCAAGGATTTAGTTGGTCGTATTTTTTTAAATCGAAGACAGTACCGCGGGAAATGCGATGTGGGAGCTGTTATCAGTCCTGGTGTCGCCGATCGTTTCAACCGTTCGCGCGGAATCGAGTAGAAAACATTTTTTTCACGAAACCCGTACACCTCTCCGAACAATCGTTACCGCTCCGATCACGAGGTTCTAAGTGAACTGGTAGCTTTTTGTCGTGATATTGTTATTGTTACGACAAGCCTTTTGGTATGGACATTCGCCGTCGATGTCCAGACGGACAGATCTAAAACCGCACGCGCCGAAGACTGCAGATTTGAAAACGGTTTTGTACGCGAGCGTAGTGTCGTGTTCGCGGTTCGGCAACGCCCTTGATCATATTATCATACAGATGACCGGACTCGGTACGGCGATCGGTGGAATTTTATTTTCGAACGATGTTAAAATGTCCTTTACTCCGCCTCGGGGCAATAAACCGTCCGCATTAGTCCGAGTGATACGCGCGTACACAACGAGAGACGAAGAGTTCCACTTCGCATACGTTATAATATTATCGTCGGTGGGGAAACGGAAAAAAATGAAACGTTTTTCCTATTTTATCTTTCGGCCGCGCCGATATTGTTGTACGCTGTGTTTACACGTTATTATGCATTACGTTTAATGGTACACGCACCGTCCGAATACGAATGCGATTTTTCTCGGACGCCTGTCGTGTACCGCCAAGTGGCGCCTGCGAACACTGACTGCACTTGCACGCGCGCGTCCACCGTACCACGTTTAAAGGTTCATTAATAATGCATATCCCGGCCCTCGGGATATAGCGCGCGCGTCTACGGTCGGCCATAGGAAATTAATAATCCGTTTTTTTTTCTTCTCTCTTCACTGAATTACTCGTATCCAAGTATACTTATTACCTCGGTGTGTGTGTGTGTGTGTGTGTGTGTGTGTGTTTACGTTGCGGAGACAACCAGTTTCGCCGTTTAAAGCGTGAGCGAGAGCTGCGCGTGCGTTTTCAGCCAGCGTTGCTAATCGGATTGGTTTTATATTTTTTCAAAACATTTAAAAATGTCAACCGTACACTCTCGCGTACGCATCAACGCGTACGAGTGCAGTCAAACTCCTTTTCACGAAACGCTCTACGCACAACGAATTTCGTCACGCGACCCCACTTGGACATATTTATTGGAAAATAACGTTTCTATCGAACGACGCATGCATTTCACGTGTCGTTGTTGTCTTGCGATATTATCGTACGGTAATATTTGTGATCCGGACCTTTCAAAAGCGTGTCGAAATCAAGAAATTCTGAAAAAAAAAAAAAAAAAAAAAAACGAGCTGCTTTCGACGGTACGCGCACACGTGATACGTTATTATTTGCGTACGGCGAACAAGTGTGCTTCGATTGTACACGTTATTGACGAGTTCTTTTCGGAGAACCGTCAAGCATAGGCGCAGCTAGGAGGGCGCGATAGGGTTTTTAGCGCTCCCGAACGTAGCACTGCTGTTTTTTTTTTTTCTTCGCGTCTACATAGTCTATAGTATTTACAGTTCAACACAATTTCATTTTATTTCCAGCGACTTCAGCACATCCGATACTCGGGATCCAGTTGCGCCCATGATCACTTGGCAGCGCGTTTACATCAACACGCGTGTCCGTCCGCGGAGTCGTATGCATAATACGTTATTACACTTATGACGATACCACGTATCTGCGATTCACCGATTGTTCAGGAGAGCGAAAAACACAATGCTGTTAACGAATATTATACACCTCGTATTTTGATCAAGTTTAAATTTGATTTACGATTGTTCATCATTGTTTTTAGTAAAATTCTTTGAATTCGGTCGCCGTTTAAAATTCACCGTGGTTCTTCGGTGTTTACTAAGGTTTTTGTGAGATACGTGTTGTCGAGCAGTGCTTTAACACGGTCGACATTCATGAAAACACTAAATAATGGATCCGATTTGGAGGGGAAATGATTTATTGTTTTAGGTTATCGTGCAGAAAACGAATTTCGTGGAGATAACAAACGTTTCGACACCAAGAACTCATTTTATGTAAAATGACGTGGTGTCGTCATTAGTGCAGCGATACGTCCGCGTGAGCGCGCGCCTTTTCGTCGCTGGGCCAGCGGTGGACCGCTGCCGAGACGGGTTCTGAAGATTTCTAATCGAGCGGAAAGAAAAGAAACACTGTAAACACACGAACCGTCTCCGCGCGTTCTTCGGCCGTTGAAAATGCGCGTTAGACACGGCTGTCGGACGCGCGGTCGAGCGGGTGCGCGCGCGCATGCCGATAACCGTTTTTCACCTATTAGACCCGCGTGCACGCCGTAAAAACGCACTTAAAACGCGTGTACGTGCGCGAGTGTAAATGTTGTACGCGCAATACGTCTCACGGTTTTGATTAGTCTCGCGGGCCCGCGACACCGTCGTGCGATTTCAATGTCGCGGTCGACGTGTAACGAAAAACCTACGTCGATCCCTTGCACGTCCGGGTGCAACGATTGTTAACGTAGTTATTGGTCTATACGTTATCGTTCTTGCTCACTCGCGTTCCGCGCCCATTATCCCGATGCTGTTCGAAGCGGTCAGTAGGACATCGAGGCGCGTACGTACGTTAAAAGGTCGACGCGTGGACGATTTCGACATCGGCCGTTTGCATTTCGGCTGATTGTTCGCCCTTTAAACGGCAAACGTCGTCACCGTTAGAGTTTTGCGGTTGAAAATGATGTAGATCGTTTTTAGCCCTCTTCGTGCGTTTCCTCAAAACGTGGTCCGTTTCAGCGGTCACGAGCCGTTTGGCTTTTCGGTAGTCCTGCAGACGAGCGACGGGACAACGAATTGTCGATCAATAAATAATACGTTGCAGTTTATTGTTCATCAGCAGTATTATCAGCATCAGCTTGTCATCGCTTTCCCACGCGCGCCCACGCGAATATTGTTTTTACCGTTCGATAAACATACTATAAAATCGCAAAGATCCGAAGTCTTGCTCCCGGGACGATAATTATTAAAATATGATGCGGCAAAGCAACGGGAATTGAGATGTACTATAGTAAATACTTTCGTCGTATTGATTTTATTTCTTTTCCCTCTGCCGTGGAATTCAAACGGTTGTACAGTTATCTCGGGGGAAAAAAAATCCTGCCTCGGAGTTAAGACTGCACTCAAGTTCCGTACCGTAATCCTGCGATTCCGTCGTGATCCAGCCGGCTGTACCTGTGCGTGCACCTATTCGCGACCAGAACGACGGTTAAACGTCGACTTACGGGCGTGGGACGAGACGCGAAAAGGCCAAAACGGATATTTCCATTCGAGTCGGTCGCACGTCCGTGCACAACAACATTTACATACGGTGCAACGCACGTGGGTTGTTCTGCCGTACATGTTGCGCACGTAACTACATACGCGAAACCGGATACGACGCGAAAAACAATAATGTTATTAGCTACACTTAACTGTACGCGTCGGAAGTAGTGTACGCGTCATCGTCGTCCGACTCTCCGGCCAATATTTCTCACCCTTCTCCACTGGAGTGTACTGGAGTGCACCCCCCGGAGTCGATCATCGGCGCGCACTCGCGATTAATTTCTCATCTGAAGCGGATTGACAATATCTGGAGAACCGGGGTATTACGAATGTTCATCCGCGTGGTACGGAGACCGACGTTTTTCGACTTTTTGCAGGACATCGGAAGCTCACTGAATTGAGGGAGTGCTCCGATCGGTGTTTAATTACAGTTCCTTACCGATTGGCCCGACAGATCGTCACTCGTTTTATTTTCGATCGATAGTTACAAACTATCGGACTTATCTCGGTCACCCGATCTGTTTTTCAACGATTTTATATTTCAATTATGTCTACACACGTATTTACAGATATATATTTTTTCATATTTTATTCTATCCTTAAAAATGTCATTCGTGTGATACTTTCGCTTTTTTTATTAATATTTATATATATTTCTTAGTAGGACTTGTTTCTTAACACAAAAATGAGGGACCATTTTGATCGCAACCTTACAGACGCAAAGTGCGTGATACATTTTATCATGATGAATTCCCGATCACCAGCATAATATATATATATATATTTCAAAACATATTTTTACGGTTCATATATAAATAAGATGGTATGAAAACGTAATTTTAGTAAATTTTGTTTCGAAAGAAACGCATTCCGCAATAAAATCGTATCGTACTTATCGTTTCACCTCTCACTCGCTCTCTAAAATGACATGATGTCTATAATTAACAAAAGTTATTTATCGGGTCAAATATGCGTTATAATGGTGAAGTCGATAAAATCCCACGGTATAATTATTATGGATTATACGTAACCATGAATTTCCATCGTTTGGTGGCTTCTTCTTTTACGCCCGCAGCCTCAACGTGAAATAAAAATAATTAGTTACGTTTAATATTATACTCAAATTTATATAAATTTATTTTCGTACATTTATTTATCTTTCGTATTACTAATTTACTTGCAATTACTATTTACTTGCATTTATTCGTAATTATGACTTTCACAAGAAATTATTTTAATAGATTTTACTACAGAAAAAATAATGACATAATGCTTAGGAAATAACGCGTCTCACACCTTACCATTAAAAATGTCAAAAAAAAAAAATAATAAAAAAATATATATAAATCATAATATTGTCAATTATGTGCATAAAAAGTTCGTCGTTTATACGTGAAAACATATTAAACACTATAAATGTATACGTATAAAATACATATAAAATACAAGGGATAACAGCAGAACGTATAATAAATATATGTATCTATTATCAAGTCTTAGCCGAGTTTGAAGATTTACATGTATAAATACTAATAATCGAATTTTGTTTTCAATTTTTGAAGACGTGATGATCAATACAAACCGAACGCGATCATACACGATGAGAGTTGGAGATATTAATATATTGTATGCGGTTGTAATAAATACTACGTACGTCGGAAGCAACATACATATTATACAATGAGCCTTAGAGTTTTTATAATTTAATTACATCACGTGAGTATTTTAATTGCTAATTATACATTAAGACGTTCGCGAATGCTTCGAGTGTGAAGTATTGATAATGTTGAAACAATAAAAATATAACCATACAAGGCTGTATGTAAATCCAGTGTAAAAATGGAATAAAAAAAAAAAAAAATTATAAAATAATATGAAGAAAAAGATATATATAATAATAGGTTTATTAAATTTAACTGCTTTCGAAGTCGTTAAAATTAGACACTGTAAAAATTTCATATGTTTATTTAAAGTATATACGAATAAATTACGAAAAATATGATAGGTCAGCGGGTAAATAAAGCAAATATTCATCGGATCGAGTCGAGTAATAACGCAGTAGATACATCATAATGATATGTTTAATGACGATTTAATTATGTTATCGAAGTTTTTATTTTTTTTATGTTACAATTATTGTAATGGTGGTATAATACCACAAAACCATATTATTATTGTTGTTATTATTATATCCTCTGAATTATAAAACCGTTTGCGACGGAGTATTTAAATAATAAAAACATTCCAACGTATGCATGGGTAATCATCGAAACTAATAAATTAATTGGTGAGCCTTGTCAGTGTTTTTCGTCTTAAAAAACGAAAACCGTAATGAACGTGTTTAATTAAAGTTCGAATTGAATCAAAAATATTTTAAGTGTCCGTAGACAATTGATGTACACCTACGTACACGACGTATGTACCGACGGATCCTAAGCGATATTGCAGATATGGCAGCTGAAAGGGTTGGGCCGGGAGGACTAGAGCCCCGTGATCAAAGTCCCTAAGGGAAGCCCGTCGTTCCGGCCTATCGTGCAAAAATGTTTTATAATCATTTGCTATCGGTACCAAAACGAAATAATACTAATTACATGTGTGCGGCGGGCTAAACAATATGTTCGTTGTAAGAGCTATGTGGCCAGACTACAAACTTGACCGTAAGAGTTGTAACGATTTGATTACATTTTTTTCTTTTTAATTAATAAAATATTTCAAACAAATCAAATAGGTACTATGGTACTATTTTTTTATTTTCATTTTTTTTTTTTCATTCATGTTTTATTAAACTTAAACACCGTTATCGTTATAACGGCCAACAAATACATACCGCTGTAGTACACTCGTGCTAGTGCGGTACGTATTTCTTGACCAAATGAGTATGGTTGAACGGAGTCCAGAATCGATCGACTCCAGGGCCCTTATATCAGTAGCCTACATCTGCGATGGAAATCGTATTGCATACGGACCAGTCGTAAAAGCGCGTAATGTTGTACAGATAGAAACGTATCAAACGTAAAGCGGTCCGTACGATTCCGGCTCGGACGGCATTGTACTGCATTTTATAGACGATGCGAGGCAACGAATTGGCGACAAAGAATTTTTGAACATATTTTTTTATCTTTTTCGTTTGTCCGTTACACAAGACGGCGTACACAATACCGTTTCGGTACAGAAATACGCGAGACCGGGGAACGTAGCACAACAATAAGCATTGAAATTCTAAACTTTTATTTTGCGATTCATTTGCATTTTTGGCTTTTATGTCTCGTTTTTCGCCTTCCCGTTGCATTTTATATCGATTTCCGTATTTTCCGAGACCCGCGCGCTGTGTACGCAATGCTCTGGGGAAAACGCGCTCGTAGCGCACGAATATAACGTACATGCGTATATGATATACGGACGTGTACACCGCCCAACTGTTCGTGGCCAAACGTATAACATTGTTACGTTGTAATTTATATCGGCGGATGAATAACCCATTTGCCCGCGCGACTGGATCGAATTAGATCTAAATTCAGGTTATTAATTCTAATAAGGCCGCTAATTCTTCAATAGTTTCGACGCACGGTTATGCGATGTTGTTCGAGGACAACCGGTTGTCCGTTCGATACGCGATACCAATTAGATATGATTAAAAATATTTAATTTTTCAACATTATAATACGTATTGTACGTTTAACGTGCCTATCGATTGTTTTGCGTGTGCGTGCGCGCGCACCATGCACAACATAGTTTCTTTTATTTTAATATAAATCCACACCGAAATGTCAAAAACAGAAAAATGATTTCCTCTTCATCACGTAGGTACGTAGGAACGTGTTTCCAACAGTGTACACCGTTAACGAATCGAAGACCGTCGATAGACGGTGAGATAATATTACGCGCGTAATGTTGTAGAAAAAATACGGTAAAGAGTTGCGTAGAACGATAGTTTTGGCCGGAAACGATTTATTGTAGTGAGCGGCGAAAAATAAATTAAACAGGAAGAAACCTTTCGTTATTTAACCTCCGGACGAAACTGGCTCTTACGGGCGAATAGATTAATTCCCAAGAACGCGTGCACCAATCGAATCCGAGAGATTTTTATCGAAAACGCGCACAAATAAATCTACAACGAATGTGGCGAAAAAATGCTGCGGAGAAATCGGTACGTTGTTCGAATAAAGAAATGTTTGTCTCTTGAGACCGTCAACCACCGTCGGAGATTCTTAATTCGTTGTTCGATTTTTTTTTTTCTATTTCACGAGTAATTTACGTATTGCTGCGATGGAAAACGCAATGCATATAATTTAGTACATTTTTACAGATGTCTGTCTAATCGGTATTATACCATCATTCCTATTTTTATGTCGCATACACAGTAAACAATTTGATTTTATTTCATCAAAAAATCGTTTAAGACCAAAATCATTTTTGCCGCTATTTTTTGTACAACTCGAAAAACGCGACCCTTGTTGTATACAATAACCCCAGCAGCAGTGCTCGAATTGAAGGGGGACGGAGTACCCTTTCTTGTTTTTAGAAATTTTAGCACCCCCCCTCTACTATTATTACGTTATAATTATAACGATTAACAAGTTTTGGGGACGCAATTTTATTTCAAGCACACAGAGTCCCCCTTATTTAATTTTGCCAAGTCGAGCACTGCCTAGCAGGGGTATCAGAATTTTAAGAGACATCTAAACAATACAGAAAAACACAGAAACGATTACAACGGCGAAGTGCTAAGTGCGATCTGATCATTTCTGTTTCCCGTATTGTTTCGTAGGTCTGAGAAAAAAACAATCGCCACCAGTTCGAATTCGTTTATAACAAACGTTCGTACGTCAAATGTAAACAACAATCGTAACCTTTTAGGACCGGCCGCCGTACCGTTAAATTTAAATTTTCTCCTACCACGTCTCCCCCCCCCTTCCAACGGATCATACTCGCGCACGATCGCTCCGCAGCGCTCCGGAAACAGTTAAAAACGACGATCATATGTAGACGCAGTCGGACACCGTTGATCGATGACCGTCGATTATTTAATCGCGGCCAGGTGGTACATATCATATGCAGCCAGAGTCCCGTGTGTACGTTTATATTTACCGGTCGAACGGCGTTAAGATCACTGGACGACGGACGCGGTTGTTCCGATCGAGCCTGATCAACATTTTTTTATGAAGGAGGAACGGCAAAATTAATTTTAAAAATTTAAGATTTTTTCATACATTTTACACTTAGTTGAATAATATTTCAATCGGATTCTAACGGTGGGTATGGTTGTCATAGGGGTAGCCCCGATAAGGGCAGTTCGCACCAATAAGGCCGGGGGGTCTTTCGACGTTCGGCTGCCTGGTCTGTGCTGTTTGGTTTCGTGTTGTCAACATGGTTGAGCAAAATTTGTACGCTTTAGTATTGTAACGTGGTCGGGGTCGACCAGTTAAGAACATAACGTTCAGGGAAGGTTTTCCAGTCCTTTTGAATACATTATGCCGTAGTTCGGGAGCATAAAAGGAAATATCATTACAAATAAACGTAGATTGATTTTGTTTAGTGTTTAACATACATGTTTGAATACGATTTACGGGCTTCTATACAAAAAACAATACGGAGTGCAGCTGCATTGGATGTTCGTCGTGGCCGAACCGCCGCGGCTTACACGTTCGACATTAGCTGTGGGACTCGCAACAGCGAAACGCGATACGTGTGCCCTAGTTGGACGATAGCGTCTGCTCGGCAATATACGTATTGCGACTAATGACTGTGTAACAATCGTTACGGTACATATTCGATTACCTAAAACGTAAACACGGGTCGGCACCGGTACGCGTTGACGTACGATAGTGTTGCGGTCGGACGGCGGAGGGCGCTAAAGGGTATCGCGGTACGGTCGAACGCGATCGGGGTGCGCGCGCCTCGAAGAGGACTCGGGGAAACGCGTACGGGCCGTCGACCGGACGAGACGAGATCCGACGTCGTCGGTGTGCCGTACAGGTCCGATTTCGAAACACTATACTCGCGGTACGGACACGGAACTCCGGCGCGGAGACCGTGTACGGTCACGGGAAAGTTAATCGTAGCGTTAATAATCGAAATGAAAAAAAAAAAAAAAAAAAAAAAATAGAAAAAACGTCGACAGTTCGTCTGTCCGTGCTCGGGTAAGAGTTCAACCGACTCGAAGTGTAGGTATTGTATTTTTTTACGTCGAACCGTTTTCCGTGTATTCCGGGAGTTCGGTTCGGCTCATATTTCGTTCGTACCGATTCGAACGCGTTGACGGTCGACGGCGGTCTTGAAGACCTATTGAAAATGACCAAACAAAAAGCGTTTCTAGTCCACGCGCGTCCGGTGTCCCGACGATGAATACGAAATCTCGTTTCTTACGATATTGACGAGTTGTAAAACGCGTACGCATTTTCAATCCGCGCGCGTACGCGTATTATTCCGTAGCGTTATAACCTGTACGGCGTTCAAACGAAACAAACGGTACGTGTAACAATCATCTCGTACACGTATCGCGCCGGTGAGACGACGGTCACGCCCTCCGTTACGAATCGTCGCGGCATGGCGACGGTAACGCGCGTATGATAACGTATTGTTAGCGTTGGATCCAACGGACATTAGGTAAACGCACCACCGTCGGTGCTGGCCATTATTCTCGTTCGAAATGTCGAAAAATCGTATTTGTCGGTCGGCGTCACGAAAAAACGTCGGTTTTCGCTTGGTTTCTCGTCATTGCGGTTCTCGCCGACCGGATCGGCTCCATTAACGAGCTGTCGGCGACAAACCACGCGGAGTCGACGAAGACCGATGAAGTACCACCAGGCGGGACGGCCAGGATTAATACCAGAACCGGGGTATAGTATATATATATATATATATATATATATATATATATATATATAGACCGACGAAGAGGTTATCGAGACACGGTTGATCGGTCGTCGCGATCGGCAGGTCGGTGCGGGAGGTCGAGGGATCGGAAAGGGAACGCCCGCGGGGAAAAGGGATTCGTGATTGCGGACGTGGTGGTCGAGACGAGTAAAGAAGGGCGGCGACGCGGAGGTGTATACATATATATATATATATATATATATAGTGCGTGTATAGGATTAAGAAGGAGAAAGTGCAAAGTACGAGCGAGAACCGGAGGGCTGACGGGGCACGTGATGAGGATACAAAAATACAGCGAAGACGTGCGGAGAGAGGATATATATACTTCCACGGCTACACCGCTTATACATGTATATATAATATATATATTCCTTTCTAAGTCCTGGCGGGAAAGCCGAAATCGTGCTCGGCGCGCCCGTAAAAACTGCGCCAGCAGACGTGACGTGAGCTCGTCGACTGCGTACACACGATGCACACACACACACACACACACACACACACACACACACACACGCACGCACGCACGCACGCACACGTATACGCACGAAACGAAAAACGGTCGGTAATAATAAAAACGACGACGGCTTTGGAAAAGTGCGCGTGCTCTCCCGCCACCGTACGCACCACGAAGAAAATCGAATAGACCGAACCCGCGAGCTGTACGCACGTATGGAATAATATACCCAGGATTGCAGCGCGTACAGGATTTGTACGACGTTTCGATTTCGGCGAGGAAAAAGTTAGACAGTTAACCCGCCATCCGTCTAGGAGATTCGACGTCCCGTGTTTTTGCAGCAAACCGTACTGCACGGACATTCGTACTCGGAGAGTGGGTATACCGCGATAATCACGGTACATTTATTTGGTCAGGGACCGGTCGCGGTGAATTATTTATTTATTTAATTTTATGTTTCCTTCGCGCCATAGCAATAAACGCCTTGTTCTAAGGCTCGGTAGTCCCTGAACCGCGATCCGGTTCGGGGACCGGTTCCGCGGTGATTACGGAAGGATTATACAGTTATAGGAGACCATCCTAATATCACCTACGACCTGTGCCGGGTTCGTGGTCGACGCGCATATAGGTCATTTGGAAACGCACCTGAACAAATACGTACGTATACCGTGTGCGGATAAATACTAGTGCACGTACACCATAATCCGGGTCGGATGAACGTGTGCGCGGGAGGATTATGGCGCGGCTGGTTTACCAAACATATCGTTCGCAGGCATATTTATATATTTTACACAGCGAGTAAAACCGAATATATTATTTGTTCGAAGTGAGCGTGTGCGTGGAGCAAAGAAAAATCGAGTAAAACAGTAGCAGCCGTATTAACCTTGATAGTAAATTAATCAACGTGACGCGGCGTGCCCGACAATAATTTCGACCTGTACGCAGTACAAACATCAACACGCCAAGTCTATCCCTTTCTCTCTCTTCGTCGCTCCGCTCCACTACTCTCCGTTTCGCAAGCGTTTATCGCGAGCAAAACGTATACCGTCGTCCGGGCGCAGAGCGTAGTATTGAAACCGTTGCAATGTTCAAACGCGTGCACGGGAAAACCTCCCGTAACAGAACACGGAGCAATAGCGATAATTATGGGTTGACATACTAATATTGTATAACATCCCCACGCGTATTGTTCGACGAGAAAAAACAGAAAAAGAAAAAAAAACCAAGCGGTACGTACTATGTTGCGTTTGCTACGCCGTCGTACGCAAGATTATAATGGTACGGTACAAGTTAATTGTTTTTGGCCGACCGAGAAACGCTGAGGAAAAAAAAACGAAAAACAAAAAACAATGCGTCGCGTACCGACAAAACGGTTCGAGATCCAAATGAGATAGCGGTGGAGGATAAGCCACCGCTGCCGCTCCTTTTCCCCGCTCGGACGCGATGGGGGGTCCGTTCGTCCGCGTATTGTCTATGGCGTGCACGCGGCGGTGGCAAGGGATCGTGGACGGCGACCGCCGCCTCCTACGGATAAACCGAAACGTGGGCGGAGGGAGTGAAAACGAAACCGATTACACGAGAAAAGCAACAGTTCCACGACAATAATAACATCTGTACGACCGCGCCACGTGGAAACCGTGTTCGCAGGACACCAGGACGGGGATGGCCACTGTCCCGGTGCAAGAAATCGCGACGAAAACGTATTATAACGTGAACGGAACGTGGCGGTATGGGTTCCAGGGACGAGTCGAGTGCGCGTATCCTCGCCGGGACGCTTCGGTCAAATGTGCGCGCAGGAGCCGACGGTATCGTACGGGCGCCGAAGAATAATATCGCTATCGTACACCACACGGTAAACGTATGAACTCGAAAAATTCTACCAGAGTTTGACCTTACCCCCCCCCCCCCCCCCTACCGATAAAAGGTCGAACTCGGCAACGTTACACGATCCTCTCTCATCCTGTCTCTCTCTCTCTCGCGAAAAAACCAGGAGTCGAGTTTTTTTTCGGTTTTCCTGACAATTTTTCCGCACGCACCGCGAGTAGGTACATCTGAAGCGTTCGCGCGGTTGTTCCGTTGGATCGCGAAACACGGTTACACGAACTCGTATTACAATAACAATAAGAAAACCGAAAAGAAAGAAGAAAAAAAAAAAAAACCGTTTGCGAATTCGTTTTACCGGTATTTACCGGTTTCGCCGATCGGCCCGGAAACGTCGTTTGATCATTACAATAATAATGCGTGTACGATATTCATCCGCCGCCTCATCCGTTGCCAGGCTAACGCACTGCACACGCAGTGCACCTCTACCCGTCGGATCGTTCGTTATGCGAGCGCGGATATAACGAACGGGATACGTATACAAACGTACGCAATAATAATAATAATAATAATAATAATATTATAATGCGCGCTGCATCTGAACAAACGCCTGCGAATCTCCGGGCGCGTCGCCGCCGCCGCGGCCGTGGGAACCGATCGATCTGCATATGCCTATAAACAGCAGAGGAGCTCCGCCGCGCCATCCGTATCTGTAATATTCAATAGCGTATCAATGGAAAGGGTTGTCTGCGCGCGTATACGTATTATACAATACACGTGATGTTTCGGCTTGTATGCAAAAAAGGGTACGTCCTGTGTGCGCATATGCAGATGATATATCATTTCGTGTGTACCTGGTCGTCACCGCCGCCGCTGCCGTCGCGGCGAAGACACCTATTTTAAATAACACACAATCGCCCCCTTCGTTTTTACGAAATCCAAAGCCCTTCGGTCTCATCCTCCGGAAAGTAAAATTCAAATGAACCCTTTTTTTCTCATGGTCTTACGGCGTGGCGGGGCGCGGCCGCAGCAATAACAGGTAGATCTGCCCCCCTCGTACGCACACACATGCGTGCAGACGGCACGCACGCACGCGCAATATTGTATATAACCGGTGCCGCACATATGCAAACTAACGCTTAAAAAAATAATAATAATAATAAAACTACACTAAGTTGCCATTCAAATTTTATGCAAAGGGGCCTACGCTACGGTGTACGGTAACCCTTTTGCCGACGATTTTTTTTCCCAGGTAACAATAACAGCGACGATAATAAATATAGTTACGCGCATTGCAACGCTCTGCAGGGGAGGAGAGGAAACGCGGCTCGTTGTCGTGTCGCCGAGATGAAAAACGAGATCCGCGCGCACGCACTTCAGGGATACGCGGATGTGTGTTCGTGTCTACGTCGTCCCGGACTTGGCCGTTAATTTTCATAATCTTTACGCTACGCCTATTGATCCGATATTTGTTCTGGATGAAGAAGACGAAGACCGCGTGCGTGCGTGGTTACATAAAAAAAAAAAAAACCGTTTCTTTTTTGTTCCTCTCAACCCATTCCTTCGGAACACGTATTATGCAAATTTTAACGTATTTTTTTTCGCGACCATTGTACCGGCACACCCGGTTCGTTACATGCAGAATCCGCCGCCGCTTCTTTACCCGTTGTTGTTATATTACTGCTGTTGCTACCGCGTTTCCAATAATGTTTGCGGTCGTCGGTATTCAACGCGCGTAAAACAATAATAATAATAATAATAATATTAATGATAATGATAATTAACAAATATTTATAGAAAGCAGCACGAGCCGCGTCTCAGCGCCGCGTAAACTACCCTTAATAAGTCCCCTCTTGTCTGGTTAATATTCATGTATAAATATTACATGTGGAGCGCATATTACGTACAGTTACGCGCCGCACAAACGAGCAGGTATATGATATTAATTAAGATTCAAACCCCCTCCAGACGAGAGATAAAATTCGCCTAAGTGTAATCATAATATTATTATTTTCCAGCATCGAGCGCATATCATTACGGCGGTAACACACGCGATAATATGTAAATCTTTTCAGCGCTCGAGCGCCAGTTCTACAAATAATAATTTTTGTCGATTTATTTCGGACCCTCGGACCGCCCGACAAGTGTTTTCCAACCGCATTGCCGCCGCCGCGCCGAGCGTACACCCAACTGTTTCTTACCGTACCTTATAGCGATTCCTAAACGCGAAATAAAACGAATTCTTAACGCTGCAGAATATTTCGCGCGAACGTATTCCATCGGTTGTTCAAAAACTTTATAAACCAGAAAAATGTACGATTTCCGACGGTCACGCCGTTTTTCCTCGGACACGATATTATATATATATATATATAAGTTATGGAGTTCTAAAATTTAAACTTTCAATCATTTTTTTTTTTCTCGATAATCATTTCGAAACAGATATCCAAGATCTGACCGACCCGCGTTCGTAGACATATTATTACGTCGTTCACTTTGATTTGGTTTTAATGAAAAAAAAAAGAAAAGAAAATATTCGTGTGTTCCGTTTTAATATATTCTTGTATGGTTTCAAGTAAGAAAGTTGTTGTTTCGAACGATTTAGGTAAGTGTTTAACACGGACGGGAGAAAAATAAATCACCGTTCGTACCTACGCGGCATATCTTCGAACGAGCTGTAAAATAAACTCTCGCACCATTGGTGTCGAGACAATAAACAACGCGTAGTAATTCGTATACGGACGACGACTTCCTCCAGATACGTTATTGCGATCGAATTTCGATACCACATAATACGTGTTATGTTCATGTGCAGTGTATAATGAGCTCGTAGATCGGGGGACGTAACTATCACGTAACTATTCGAACAAAACGATTGT
Organism: Sipha flava; assembly: GCF_003268045.1. NCBI lineage: Eukaryota > Metazoa > Arthropoda > Insecta > Hemiptera > Aphididae > Sipha > Sipha flava. The sequence goes on from NW_020273468.1 coordinate 211,457, forward strand.
AAACTGCTTTAATCAATTCTGTTTCACGTGCGCGTGCACACATCCTCATTCGTATTCATATTATACAACAAACATCAACGGGTTCATGTGCCCGTGGAGCGCTGTAAAACTGCGTTACGGCGAACTACCAAAAAAATACGTATCACTTGCATCCGTAGAAAATAATTAAAAATCATATTTTTTACCAAGTGAAGGGAAAATAATTGCCCAATAAACGTGCACTTTTTTTAACACTTTTTTTTTTTTTTTTGTCGATAATTTTGAACTAAATGTGGACTACGGTATTATCATACCAATGTCGTAGAAAGGATTTCAGGTCCATGGTCAACGTAGGCGCTGATGGCTAATTTATTTTATTTTTCATGTCGTCGACCGAAGAGATTTCCAAGGATCGAAATGCACGTAAGTAATAACGAATAATTACGTATTTTAATGAATTATAATGTGTTGACTACACGTGACCTTATCAACATTCCGAAATCTTCGGTAATTTTCGTAATCCCACTTGAGTAGAAACTGACGGTTGATAATTAATAATTAAAAATATTTTGAGCAACTTCTGAAAGAAAAAAAAAACCATATAATTTGACATAAAAACAACCACGCATGAACTAATATTGTCGAAACGATCCGGAGTATATTCCAACGTGTACATATATAATTACACGTCAATGCAATTTGGCATTTTTTTTCGCTAACAAACGACGACGGACTTTTTTGCCGAGTTAATCGAAACGAAATGTGCGAGTTCTACAGTGTTTTGTTGTTAAAAGTGCACGGAAAAAAAAAATCGTTCAACCGCGTTTATCTATTTTTAAAGACACATCTAGACGGCGGCGGTGTGTTGATGATCATGGTATAGCCCCTCTGTGTCCGGAATGTTTTTCAAACCCGAAGTTTTCTAGAGGACAACGGTGCGACATCGACCGGTGAACGAATGACCATCGACTTTGTTCGATTAACGGACATCAGCTACATACAGTGCGATCATCGTCCGATCAAAAAACACTACAGAAAAATTAAAGCATTTGTGTGTACAGTGAATTAATGGTAATATAACTTTTTTCAGGTAATATTTGGAAATTCATTTTTCAGCACCCAACAGAATAAAAAAAGTAATATTCACTTTTAATTGTTATTTATTATTTAAAACCCCTCCAAAATCAGGAAAAATATATGTTAAAAATCAAAAATTTTATCAATTAAGAAAAAGATTTTTTTTTTTAAAGTATGTGGGAAAGTACCTATATAATTTATATTTCTATTCATACAAGAAATTAGTAGTCTTGGATTTAAATTAATGTATTATATTACATATTATTATCTTAATTCATTATCAATCACTAACTGCAATGTTATAAAAATATCCTAAGGGAAAAGATCTTTTATCCCCTCCACAAAAAAAAAAAATTCTGGCTCCGCAACTGCTTATTATTTATAAGTAAAAGTAATATTATGTACTTATATATTTATTTATATAATTTATAAATATTATTATGTTATATCTATGAATCTACTTATAATTATTATGTATATTTAAATTTTAATAAGTTATTGATTTAAATAAAATTAACAAACGCCTACATAATTATAAGGAAAAATTATTATTTATATTGCGTTTATAAAAAATTTTCAGTTTTTTGTGATTTTTTTTTTTTTTTTTTTTAATTAAAATACTTAAGGTCGCACTTCGAAGTTTCGCCCCGAGCGCAATATTTGGTTGCTACGGCCCTGGCCAGGAATATGCATTTTCCTAACCATCGATTTTAAACCGAATGTTTCTGAGAATTTTAAGCCGTCCGTCCCATGACAGGTTATCATGAAATCTCTTGAATTACGGACTGAGATACTACATACAAATTATTACCTATGAGCATAAACGTTCGAAACACTAAGATCAGAAAGATCTAACGATATTATATTGTCGCCTAGTTCGTAATAAGTAATACGTTAACAAAAAAACGGATACCGTTTATTTAATATAAACTGAAAAAAAAGTATAAACTTTATGATGGTCGGGGTCTGGGGGGAGGAGAGGCGAAGGATAGTGTTGTACTTAACGGGCCGGTCGTTATCAAGCCCTACCCTAGCAAATATTGAAATGACGCTCCTGTGGTGTGCGCGTACGCGGTGCAGCAGTGCGGGCGATACCGTAACGTCGTAATGACGCGCGGACGGGTTTTGCGACGCCACCGTTGTCTATACTGTCCGAGTATTGTTATTTCCGTATCATTCATAATCGACCTGCGACGTTTTGTATTACAACCGCTATCCCCCGACACATTGGATGTTATGAATAACGAACGTGCGCAGTGAAAACAAAAAAAAAAAAAAAAAAAACCAAACACCGAATCTGTTGGGTTACCAATAAAACGGTGTTCCGAAGAACCATAGTTGAGAGATTACACGCACACGCTGAGAAATAGTTATCTAATAAATATGTGCTACGTATGTGAAAAAAAATAAGAAACGAGAATCGAAGAAGAAAAAAACCGGGTCGTATATAAATTTTAATGCGGCCGAAATGAAAAAAAAATAATACTTTTGGACACATCACGACTACTAATCTAATGTGCTGCACACGTCGTACGTTTTGAAAACGGACTACGTTTGTTCGCGTGTCGTACACCGCTGAGAATGATTGGTTCTGACAAAATTTTTATCACTCGTAAAATAAATAAAATCGTCTCCACCGCAGTTCGCATGCACTCGCAAACTTCTGAGGAAGCTATTTATAAACGTATTTATTTACTTGTACGTATTGTAAACACTACAACTATATATTTATACGCGCACTGCAAACACTATCATTACCGGTTAGGCGTCAAGACCGTAATCGACGCATGGAAATACGAAGATTTCTTCCAGCGATTGTGCACCGCGATCGAGAATTCCGATACCGACGTAGTACAACACATGCGATATTGTACAAATAACGTAAATCGGTTCGTAGATCAAGGACGACGATCGCACGCGCGTTATTATGAAAACGGATTTATTGTAAACGCGTTTTTCAGACCGTTCTGCTGTATGAGTACGCGCGTAGTATATTCGTGTACTGCGAAAAGTGGCTATCTGCCCAATCAACACTTAAGAACTGCATTATGTCAAGTGATAAATTTATGTACAAAAAAAAAAAAAAAAAACGCAATATTAGAAAGTGAAAAATTAAAAAAAAAAAAAAAAAAAAAAAGCGCATTATTAGAATGTTGGAACATTAAAAAAAAATAAAAAAATACAAATATTTATAGTTTTTTAAGCGCATTACAAAAATTGCCAAACAAACGTATATTAATGAATTTTTTTCAGACCTTATTATGATTTTTAATCATAATCGTTTATTAATACAACTGTCGATCAATAATAGAGAAAATAGAACAGCACGGTCGTAGGAAGGGCTTTAGGAGGTCACGGTGAGCTTTGGAACCCGTGACCTAATATGTTATAAATATAATTGATTACAGTTGTTAACTAAAATTACACGTAAAGCAAATAGTGAACATTCCTTACACAACAAATCGGTTTCGCAATACATTTTATAAATTGTCATCGATTATCAAATGGATTTTTTTTTTTTTTTTGCCATCCTATTAAACGTGTTGAGCAGTGGCTTTAGATCTTTTTCGATTCATGTCACATTTAGCCACTAGAATCGAACACTGCATCGCCCCAACGTCGAAACAATAAAAAAAAAAAACTTAATTGTATCGTTAAGATAAAATACATATAATTTATAAAAATACGAACTTTGAAGTACGCTGTTTACACGAGAGTAACGGCAATAATATCATTTTATATGAAAAAATGATTTTCTTATTATTTCTTTTTTCTCTTTCCCGTAGATATTTCGTATAAACCCTGGGTCCACGTCACGCCGGTCAAGGACCACTGGTGTAGGGTACAATCCATCCGACTGGCTTACAATGTATTATAACATTTAACTTTTTCAGGTACATATATATATATATATATATACTATTGGATCGTAGCGATGAAAACGATTTTTCAAATTTTCAAAATCTCTCGTTGTCATTAAAAATTATTTTTTTCTACCGCAGTGCAACGGTCCGATTTCTCGAGACGTCGTACGTCTCCGTTTGTCCTCGTGCAATGACAAGCCCTGGATTTCGTATACAGTTGCCGGGATGTTGGTGCGAGAAAATCGTCGTGCACCGCGTATCCAAGTAAATCGTAAGTGTGCGCGCGGCGACAGCGACCCGATCGTAAGATTTCGATTCGCGAGGGTCGCAGGTCGCGATAGGGTAACGGGGGGGGGGGGGGGGAGGGGACAGGGAAAGGGACAAACGTATCGTGTACCGTCCGGGAAACAAGCGAAATCAAATATTGTACCGTACACGGCCGCTCGTGTATTAATCAAACGAATTTACATCGAACGCGCGCGCTATAGGTATAGGTACCGCGTTAGCGGTAGTACAACGCGTAGCATAGGGGTTATGCAAATACGGGGTATAATTTATAACCGCCGGTAAAACGCGCCGAACGGATACTTACACGCGAAATTTATCGCGTTTCGGGTTCTATTTTTTACCCCCGCCGACCCGTACGTCGGTTCAATGCGCATAGATAATGTATACACATATAAATTATAATATTTGTGTATACAATGTGCTCTTGCGCGGACTATTTTTTCCATACGCCTATCGTTCGGGTTCGCAATCCGATCGCTGCAGCAGCTGCAGTATAATACAATTTATAATAATTATAACGATACATCATGAAAACGCTACGGATGTGATCAGCGCGTTATGTGCAAGACCAGATACCGATCGAGAACCGTAATTGTACCGGCGAAACATACCGTACGGACGTTGCGCATTATCGGAACGCGGACGTACGCCCACCTCACCGGTACGCGTTTCGCAACAAACGCGACCAGCATCCGTTCGTATCTGAGATCGAAACGTGTACCGGACCGCGGCAACGCGGCGACAACGTTCCCAGCGGGGGATTTCGATTTTTCTAACGGCCCTAAAAATCTGTTTATGAAATGCAACGATCCGTTTGGATTTTGTAGGCAGTTCTTTTTTCGCTTTTAGATATCTAGTTTACTTCGTAAAGATCTCCACGGATGTTCGCCCCGAATGTTCACCGAGAACGTACAACGATAATTTTTGCCATGATCAAAACTATTTTTTTCGATTTGATATTACATCGTTTTTCGTAAATATTAAACGAGAAATTTACAAACGATGTATTCTAATAGAACAATGCACATTTTTCCGCCCTTAACAACTTTATGACTGTTAGAATATTATTATTGATTATTTTATTTTTACGCAAGGTTCGGTTTTCAGACGACGAGTACGCGTTACGCGATAAAACACCGAAAAACTAAACAAATAATTAAATGTAAGTATATAACTTTCGAACACAACACACCGTCGTGAAATAAAAAATGTTTTGTCGGTATAATTCTTACGCATACGTATATTATGATATGCGTTTATCACTAATATTTTTCGTACGCGGTCTGCAACAGCTGGTCGTGATTTCATTTCAAAGAATCATAGTCAATTAAACGTATGAGAAAAAAATGAATAATAAAAGGCTAGTCCTGGTGGATAATAAAAAATAACCATGCATACAATATATGCATATTATTTATTGTATATTCGTTGAGGATCTACGGCCGAGTCTTTTTGCAGCACGGTGTGTACAAACGTTCTTATCGCGTCGGGTTGTTTTCGAAATTGAACCGGTTTCGAAAATATGGCACCTCCGTTCGCGACGCACAACAATACATCGTCCGCACTCCCCCGCGCACTATCGCACCGTTAATTCGCACGTCCCTCCGACTCCGTCCCCGAATCCTTGGGCGGCATTCCCGTTGCGGATCCGTAAGAGCAGGCCCGGTTCAAGAGGTAGGCGACATAGGCTCATACCAAAGGAACTCTGGATGGTTTTAAAAAAAATATTACATTCACTAGCATCTACTCGTATCGAATTATGTGTAAATAAGACTCAAAAAATGTTTTGTTTTATTTAAATCGGTAGTGGTTTACTCGTCTACAAATGCATTAATCTCACGAATCGTTAATTTACATAAATAAATATAATAATGAACTCGGAATCAAGTCTATTTCAGTATTGTTCATGTGAAAATAATATTTGATGTAGTATTTACACGTAAGGAGCGGCAAAACTTAAGTTTGCTTAGGTGCGATTAAACGTTTGAGCTGGGTATGCACAAGAGATCTCGAAAAACATTAATGCAGAACACAGCAGTGTACAGTCTTAGCGGCGCGAACAAGACGTTTTTCAAACCGTTCGGAAGCTTTTTCGGAATAACCGCCAGTCGGCGTACGCAATGTGATCGTTGGCGAGTTAAATACCAACACCAACAATTTCGACATCTCAGCACCAACTGCGCATACTTCATGCGAACGACATGCGGTGTACAATTAATATAAATAGAGCGTTCCACAAGGTGCACCACAAGGTCCGATAGTGAAGTTCACGACGTAAGATCGTTTCCGCCGAACGCAGATTTACCGTACGATCGCCGTAAGACGCAGACTAACTGCGAAACGATTTCCGACAGGAGCTTCACCGACCGTTCACGGATGTACGAAAATCTCGGTTTAGAAAATATCCATCGGACCCGAGTGCGGTCGGCGACAGGGTAACGTTTTTAGATTTAACGGGGCGCTGCAAATATTTCGAATAAGAAAACGTAACGACGTTGCACAAGGGTAAAAGAAAAAAATAATCCGAAAACATTTGTGTACACCCGGATAGGCGTAGCCAATCTTATCGCGATCGTGGCCTACCGCCGACTGTCCGACCCGCGGTGAAACGCGATGTACAACACGCATATCTTATCAGCGCGCGCTGATCGGGCAGGACGGTCCTGCGGCGGCAGGACGAGGGACCTACACGAAAACTCCGCGGCGATGGCGCCGTCGTTCAAGACCTGACCGCAGAAGCGTACGACGTGATACAGTTGAGCCGTTGATTGATTGTACGACGAGCGCATATTATTATTACTGCACCGTTGTGTTGTTGCGCGTATACCTGCAGTGCAGTAAACGTATATACGATGCACAACGATTGGTACGTATTATTACGCGTACTGTTGCAGCAGCTGCCCATCAATCTCCGTTTTTCCCCCTTGTTGAACATCTCTCCACGTACGTCCGTCTATCCGCGTGTGCTAGTACGTACGAACGGCCACCGGGCTCGAGTGGTTACCGCTCGCCGACGAGTGTTGCGAACGGGCAGTGGGACCTGCGCAGCGGACGGAGAAATCTTCTCTTCCTTTGCCTGTCCCTCGTTCCATACTTACGTTCTTTTCCCGTTGACATTGCTGTTACTATTATTTGATCATTATTATTATTATTACCATCGCGCAGAGCACGTTTGCGGTCGTGGTGCGCGTTTGTCGGTAAAAATATAGTCACCATGATGCCGTCCGGGTTTTCTACCTCGTAGATACCTCGAAACGCCCGTGGAACACCGGCTACATGCCCTGGTACAAGTCCAAAACCGCAACAACTCGAACGATTATTTTAGTCGTGCATTCGAAACAGGAAACCATCGGATGTTTGGTTTTGTACGCGCAGTAGTACTACTACTATCGTCTTCAACCTCTGGACGCGATTTGACGATTGCCGAAAAAAAAGTGCTAACGATCTTGAAACGGATTGAACTGTCTCACTAAATGACCGTTTATTTCATTTAAATTTTAATCGTTATTTTTCGAATGGATACGGTAACTTTTCCGGTAACTGAAGTCACTTAAGTCGCTCCGTATTCTTTGAACGTTACACTTTCCGTTACGGTACGGCTGAAACGTTTCCGAAACGTTCACTGACGTCGAAAATCAGTCGAAACGGACGGAATCGTACGTTTTCAGCGGGAATTTTTCTCAACACTTCGCATTCGCAACCTTCGCCACGGGCTGCTTTCACGCCCGAGGCCAACGGTGCGAAACGATTGTGTCACACGTCCAGCACAACTGTATCGTCGTACCGTGTTCCGCGTTTTGGGTTTTATCGATTTTTGACGATTTACAAGAGTTGCGTTTACGCACGGCAGTATAATTATAATGATTATTATTATTATTATCGTTACGATTACAATAACTGTAACAATCATTGGTAACAACGTGTGCACCGACGCCGCCGTCGTTTCGCCACGAATTTTTTTTTCGTTTTTCCCCGCGATTCGCCGAGGCCGCGCGCAACGGATCGCAATCATTCCGTGCGACCGTCTGTATGTTGGGCGCGCGGACGAGTGTGCAAGAAAGGCCAATGTCACGTTTTAACGTGTCGAGATTATTCGGGCCAAACGTATATGAAGTAAACGCAAAACGAGCCTTACAATAATTATAATAGTAGTAAAAAAATCCCTAATTCAATTAAGTAACGTCAGTTTTTTAGTTCATTAAATTAAAAATGTACACGTTAAAAATACGCAAATTTTGTTTTTCGTTATTCCTGAACATTGTCATAATGTATCATAATTGGCCATTCTCGCATCGAGCCAACTATATATATATTTATTAATTATTTTATGTATCATACATATGTACATTGTGTACAGGGTTTAGTGCTGGACATACCCGGATTCGATAGATAAATGTTTAATTCAAATTCGCTGTTCAATGACTCTTTTTATATTTACTTAAATTTAATTACGGTTATGAAGTACAGATGAGTTGATTGAGTATTTGAGCCGTGGAGGTATAAAATAAACTCAACAATCTAATAACTGGTTTTGGTAGCTAATAATAAGTTATAAAATTGGTTGATGCCACGATAAGTATATTGTAATTCGAAAAACACAACATTAATTTGTTATTAAATTTTAATCGCGATAAAATAAAATAATTTATTTTACTAAAAATTTAAATAATTATTACTAACAATCTAAATGGCTTCGTTAAATTACATAAGCTATTTTATTTGTCTCAAAAGATGCACTCCATAACGATATCTGCACTCCAACAATAAAAGAAGTAACTAAAATTCTCTATAAATGCTCAAATCTATCCAACCAAAGCAATCCTCTTTTTTCAAACATATATGTTCTCAACATCCCAGGTGATCTCAGAAGGCAATTGAAACGCAAACGATGTCGGGACCGTTTAAATCATTAAAAATTGTCCACGGTCATGAAGTCTTATCACTGGATGGATTCTTAAACAAGACTAAAATTTGACCACTACTCTTACCATGATCATTGTGAAAATATACATTTATGGATTTTACAGTTAAGTTTGTAAATTAAAAAAAAAAAAGAAAAAAAAAGGTATTTATCTAACTAATAATATATGTATTTACGTTTATTGACAATGAATGGTGTTTTGGAATCTAAATAAAATTTCCGTGCGTTTAATTATTTGACATTATGATTTTTATTGTTCATCGTTTAATTACTTACACTTACGGCAGTTTAAATGGATCGTATTTTTATGAAGCAAATAACATTTTATTCATACTCGATTTGGTTTTTTCATGATAATTTATTAATAAATAGTCAGTCGATTGTTACTACCTTTAAACTATGATAATAAATCCAATTAATAAGTAAAAATATATACTTTTTTTTATTTATATGTGTATGGGGGACCAATAATGCATTCCGTCCCAGAGGCCAACACACACCTAAGTCTGCCCTTGATATGGCATATAACAATACACCATGTTCAATCTCTTTGGAAATTTTTTAAAATCCATTTTGATTTTTAGCAATTAACAGTGACACACGAATATCGTGTGAAATAGAAATCGCCATGGAAGCACAACATTATAATTCGGATATAATTGTTACCAGTCAACAGTAATTGTTCACTTACGAATGTCTAAACATCATTTTTGTGATTGAAATATCGTTCTTGGTGATTTCAGTAAATATCTTTAAATTCTTTACGTTTTGTAAAGAAAACAGTGCATTTTTTGTAAGACTTTTAAGTATAAAATCCGCGATGAGTATCATTTATTCGGTCTGGAAGAAAATCAGCGCAATACTCAACGATACACGGAATGCCGTCGAGTCGAGAAATGCAACCGTAAGTTCCTGTATACTTGTCTATTGGACATAATGAACATATCATCGATTTATTTTACAGAACAATACAGGATCGACAGACGAAACGAGACAACCTGAAGTCAGAACGGAACTGTTTCAGATTTCTGCAATCGATACACGACTTGTAGTCTTATTTTATTTTATCTTAATTTTGTTTCAATTAGATCAATACTTGCAAAGTAATAAGTCTAAATACTTGTCCAGAAAAGCCTGATGAAGCCAGCGCCGGTACGTATAACAGTCAATTTATGTAGACGTACATATTCATGCGCGCAGTGTTTTTTACCGAATCTGACTGTTGCGAAAATTGTTATTTTTATTTATTTTCTATCGAAGTAAAACACCATAGACCATTTGCTGTTTAACCGAACGACTGGGTAAGCAGCAATACACACGGGATGTGGTGTAGACCTATAAAAGTGGTTCATGGGAGGTAGGCTTGTTCTTAATTTAGAAACTTCTGTCCTCCAAACAGGCACGTATTTTAGGAGAGGGTACTAAAAGCGATTGCCCCTATCTTCAAAGATCATACTGCAGTAACCACGAATTAAAATATACGGTATGTACCATTTTATTGGCACATTATTTAAGCCTCAATTATTTCGAAAAAGGTTAATTGCTTCAGCCCCCTCAAAAAAAAAAAATAAATAAATAAAAAAATAAAAAAATATGCACTTATTTACATGCCTGCCACCGAACAACCACATGATTTTCGAGATTCGTCTAGGAATGCAATTAAATTGAAATTATTAATTGCAAAAACGTTGTGTGAACCTATTTGTTTTCATAATCCCTTATAAACGTACTATACCTGCCTTGATCGAAGGTCAGAAATAAGCACTGGAACACCGGAACGCCTTGTTAAGACGATGCCAAATTTGCATTTGTCGCTTATTTTTATAATAATACATCGTTAACACAACGGAAATAATACGCTGTATTTCTTAGCTTGAAACAAGGCTTATAATCGTTAATACATCGTGTATCATTTACATTAGACATTACTTTTATAAGTCTCCATTAAGAATTTTTTTTAGAGTTGATATGGTAACGGTTGACCAATAGGTTATTCGAAAATTTTCGTTTTCGCTCGTCCCTCGATTACCGACGGAAAGCTATGATCGATTAGCGAACATTGATTGGAATTATTTTTTATTTCAAAAGACAATACCAAACAATGCAAAAGAAAACGGGGACGCGGATGCAGAGTCGCAGATCCGGAACTGCCGCAGTTACGTCGAACAACCTCCAATGGACGTAGATCAATGTAGATGCTATCGCGATGGTTTCGTGTAAAGCTCAGCCTCGTTGACCAAAGACTGTGAATTTTCGCGTGAATGTCAACCAAAAAATATCAAACCGCATATCTTGTACCGTGGTACCGTTCGCCACTTTGAATCTTCATTTTGTAAAGTAATTATTTTGTGTTTCATACGATTCTTAGATTGTACTCGTTAAAAAATAAAAAAATAATAAAAGTATAAATATATTTCTAAACCACGCGTGCGTGCACTAAACGAGTTAAATTTAAAATCCAGCGCTCGCTGGACCCGATGGTAAAATACGTGTTGTTTGTACGAAATACGGACAATTATTGAATTTATAGTAATTTGTAAATGTCAAAATAAATCGATGGTGCCTGAACGAAACGGTAAAACTTTCCATCGCCCCATGGTCAGATTAAAGGGGGGGGGTCTATCTGGGGCGGAAGCCCCGAGGTCTCTCGAGCACCAAATGGTACGGACCCACACAGTTTTAGGCTGATAGACATTTTTCTGTGATTTTGAATAATAGTCTTTCTACATTTTTAATAACGATTTTTTTCTTGTCGACTAAAACGACTAAAATTTAAATACATACAAAAACTCTATGATTAAAAAGACGATAGAATTAACTATGGTTAATAACTTTGATATCATCAATGAAGATCATTCATTAATGTTGTTTATACACCGTAATACTGCCAGCAAGTGCACTTACTATATTCCATGGAATACGAACGCTATACGGAAAATCGTTCGCGTTCTCGTACATCCTATTTCGATGTATCATATTATCTATAGCCCACTATTGGTGTTTATGATACATTGAATTAGCATAATTTTTTCAATTATTAAAAAAAACTTGTCAAAATAAAATTAACTGTCCACATTCAATTCCTAAAGCGAACTGTTCATACCGATACCATTGATCTATGGTTCGTAAACGCAGCGTCGAAACGAACCAAAAATATTTCGTAAACGAGTTCCGTCGGACCTAATATTTTTATATAAATTACGAACAGCAATATTCCATGCTAAAATTGTTTAAGAATATGAATTCATGTTCGACGATCGTAATTTATTTTTTATCCGTTGCACTTGAAGGTTTAAACCAAAACAATATTATTATTTTACAATGGAGACCAAAACGATTTCAATTCCTGCTCACGTCCTGTGTATTGCTATTAATATAATCCGATATCGCAGTTCCGAGCGTCTCTCGGTGTGTACGCCAGTTATGAATTTGGTACACGATTTGTTACAATACTAGTATATATATATATTATTGCAAACTGTTGAATTTAACGGTTTCCGTTTTCATTAAATTTAAATGTATGCAGATTGTATGCGCAGAAAAAAAAATAGTTCTATTAGGCTGCAAATAGCTTAGCGATTGTCATGGATGTTTACGCGATAACGGATACGAAATTAAATTTAGTGTTCTACGAGTTTTCATCGTAAAACCATAAAAAATTCAATCAATTACGAAACGGGAATCCCGAAAATATCCCAATTAGGTACTGATTAAACGAAAAATTATAATTTGGTTTATCACTGTAAACATCTTCATCGGTTGTCGGATTAAAAACTGCGAAATCCGGATTTCATGAAAAATCTGGCTTTTTTTCAGACAAATGTATAAATAAATTATGATTTAAAATTCAAACCCACATCCGAAAACCGTTCATCGATTTCACCGATCATAAAGGTCAACTGAAAACGCCGTACATTAAAATTCTAAACGCACATGCACACGCATCATCCCCCGAGCCATGGAAAAAGGTCATGAGCAACAAAAAAAATAAATAGATCGGCCTTGTCATCAATAATGTGGGCCCGAAGCGGCAGGGCATCACCTTAAGGTAACAGCGATTGTTGGAATGACATAATTTTATACGTGACGATGTAGTTATCAAAATTAACGTGCGCGATTTATATTATTATTATATATTATTATATTTTCATACGAATTATAAATAATATTTTATATTGTAATGATTGAAAATTGACACGAAGTTACCGGGAACGGTTATATGTCCTTAAATCAATTACTTATTATATTATAAATAAATAATAATACCTCTCCGATCCTTATATCGACTTGCCTGTTGAAACCGTGGTTGGCGTCTGAGATATATATTTTTTGACTTACCATTGATAATTTTATTAAAATTTTTTAACATACGTCAATTTGAATTATCATCATAAACATTTACAATTATCTACGTGTTACTGCTCAGTCTTTTACACTCGCCTTTGACGCGTCTGTACAAAAAGACAATAAGAACGCGTCTGATCCCGCGACTGAAAACTGAGCTCCTTTAATATCTAATGTTGTGTGTGTGTGTGTATGGAATATCTTATCGTTATACTTTATTCTATTCAATACTTGTACTTTATTCTTATCCTTAATGGCTAACAATTCTTATAATTATTTTATTATGAACATTAAATTTAAAAAAGATATGATTGCTTAGGCGCATATCGTTAAAATACAATACTATCAAGTTTGAATATTTTTTCGTGTTATCATTTATCGGTTACCACAAGGCATTATCGTCAGTTTTTATGCTACGATTTATAACCGTGCAGACTAACCACTGTGTTCCGCGCACGAATATACAGGAACTAATATAGGCTAATCCATTTTTTTTTTTTTTTTTTTTATGGAGACTTAATTTTCGCAATACTTAACATCGTCAAACGCGTTAATTTATACGGTGCATTATAAAATCACGTGCATCGCACTCGGTTCTAATTATACGCGTAGTAATTGACTGTGAAGCTCGTATAAAAAACAGCGATAGTAAAAACTTTGAACACATATTGTTTCCATTGTCTTCGGATATGTTATTATTATTATTATTATTATTATTATTATTATTATTATTATTATCGTCTGGTGCGAAACGGCTCGCGGCGTTGTTCGTACACGAAAATAACAATAATCGTACGCGCACCACCGTATTACGTTTCGCGTGCACGTAATACGCTCGTTCGTATACGATTGTTCGTCGACGGACTGTTTGACGGATAAAAGATACTGGCGTGAACAATAACCTAACTTCGAACGATAGTTTTTATTGCGCGACGGGCACAACGTCCGCCGGGTCAGTCGGTCGAGGAAACGGAAACGGAAACGGAAAAAAGATTCAACGATCGGCCGAGGTTTCGCGTACGTTACACACACGTACACGCGTTACTTGTTGGCCCTTCCGGGATGATCGCCGACCCATTTGTCTTTCGCGCCAAAAGCCGCAGGGCTTTATTGCCGTCGCTTTATACCCTTTTTTTTCCTACCGCTCCCCCGCCGCCGGACCATTACGTACCCCTAAAAACCGCAACCGTCCGCGATTAAAGTGATAAACTGGTTCGGACTGAGCGGTGCGAAACGTCGGACCACTTGCGGCAGCAGACGATCGTAAACGAATATCCGTCGTGATATATTTTTCTATTTCTAAACGCGCCTTTACCCCTCCGTTTATTGTTTTTTTTTTTCACTCTTTAACCTTCGTTCAGGATTTCCACGGGAGTATTGTTTTCCGCCAGCGCGTCGACAACGAACCCGTTCGTGTACGTCCGTCCGTTTCGAACGGCGTAAACAGGGCCGGCGTCACCTTTTGCCAGGCCCTAGGCGAAACTGCGGTCACCCAAAACAATAGTCACCTATAGCCCGTAGACCGCAATCAAAGGCGATGACGTGTAATCGGACTCGGTAACAGCTGCACGCGACATCGTGTAATGACTGATTCAATTTAAGAAACGCGATAAAATAAAACGGTTTCCATACTGTGCGGCGTTGGTGCACACATGACGTATTAAGTTTAATATTGCTGTTTTTTATTACACGCCAACAGATTTCTCTGGAAATCGCACTGGCCAGACAAACCACACATTTCACGTTTGGTTTTATGAGATTTCCGTAAAAACATTTTTCAATGAAAATTTTAAGCGCGAGGCCCTTGGAGGTGCGAGTCCCTGGAAAAATGCCAGGTTTTGCATCCCCCTAACACCGGCCCTGTGCAGGAATACCGAAATGTCAGTGTATTCCCGTCTGACGACTTCACGCGGAGATAATGGTCGCTGGAACAACGACCACATTAAGACGTCGATAACCGTACGCGTTTCGAACGATCGTTTTCGTTCTGATTTTTAGAAACCCACGCGTTTGAGATACTTAACTTTCGGTTTGTAGGAAACCGAAATTTCAATAGACCCAACGTACGAACGTATACGGAAACCTCTACCAGGACACACAAAAACAACGATACGTCGGTTGAAATAATCGTTTTTCAACTAATGTGTTTCGATGGACGATGTTTTATTTGAAAAATTAAAGATGTTTCGTTACGTAAATAAAATGTAATGTGTTCGGGGAATGAATTGCGTAACGAAATACAAAACCCAAACTCCAACAATGATATTGTATTCCATGCAATAGGTTTGCGGTATATGCAAATCACTATAACATGCAATCGTTATTGAAAAACTTTTGGTTTCCTTACAACTGTAATTGTGTTACCGTTCCTGGACATATTGTGTAAAGGTTTACTCATATAATTTCATGTGAATAAGTGTTTCGTTTGAAACCGAATTGAAAACAATAATACAATAATCGAGTTAAAGTCTAATCGCGGAGACGAAGGTAAACTGTTCTTATTTGTGCGGCGCATTTGTTGCACTTAAAACGACTGTTGTGTACAATAATATTATATAATTACCATTATTGCTATCATTACGGTCTGAATAAAATATTTGTACAATTGATGTGAATTTAAACGGTCCGGATTATTAAACGCATTTACATAATCACCTAATATTTCGTAAATATTCATGCGTTCGATATTTAATGTAAATGATACGTACGTTCGTGTATTATTAACACCGATAAACGGCGGAGGATAAAATTATACGTTATAGAAATGCGTTTACATTTTATTTGTTAAATAACATAATAACGTTGATAATATAAACGAAAAAAAAAAAACGGATAATTAAATTCAAAACACAATTTTTAGATCGGTTACCGTGTTACGTGGACTGCATTTTTAATTAGCGGCTGCAGTAGTCGTTCGACTTCAACGCTACCCGTCGCAGGCGGGCGCGCGACAACCGTAGAAAAGGAGAGAGAAACATAAATACATTTCCTTTCGATTCTGTCGGTCGTTAAAGGAAATGTCGTTTAATTAAAATCGCTTGGAACGCGACACAATATTAATAATAATAATAATAATATCATAACAAAAATGTTCCTTTTATTTTATTTTTTTTTTTATGTTGCGTACGATATTTTTTTCTCACATGTTTTAACGAACCACCGCAGTTGTGTATTAAAAAACAATGCAAATTTTCTCGTATAATTAAATCGTACGAACGACCGCCTAAGTATGTGTACACAACGTTTATGTATTATTTTACAATGCACAATAATAATTACGATCGTTACATCGTCGTTGTAATAACATATCGTATTGGATTGGATGGTCTGACGATTTAAAAGGTGTTTCGCAGTGAGAAAAATCTACAAAAAACACAGTTTTTGTACACTTTACACGTAATAAGTTTTCAAAGTCATACGTAAATGAGCGCACATTTCAAGGGCATATTTTATTCGTTCAGTGCGGGCTGACGTAAGGATTTTGAGTGTTACCGAGTTCGGTGCAAGCAAACCGTCGAAAAGCGAAAAATACCTAGCAGTTTCTCGCAGCTAATACCACAAAAGAATAATAATAATAATAATCGTACGAAAAATGAATTGATCCTTTTTTGTAATTTTTTATCGTGTCGGAATTACCGTCGTTTAACGTGTTTGTTATTTTTATTGATAATTAACCATTTCTATAAGTCGTAAAACGCTTCTTTTTTTTTTTTCCGTTAATGTGCATTAACCATCGTACATATACATGGTAGGTTAACTAACCTGTACTGTGTTATTATGTTGTTAAGAGGACGCCACACCCGCACGTGTTGTTTCAGTCTTACGATCGTACACAACACAGCGAATCCGTGTTCAGCTGTTTCGCGTTATTAGCTTCAGAGTAGGCTTATTAGCGAACGTGAAGGACAATACGTTATCTGTGTTTGCACGTCGGGAATTCAACGATGTTCAATGCGAGTTTAGGGTTGCTTTTGAATCGATTTATTTAAACTACCCGTAACCTTGATACCGATCATGGTTTATACTCTAATAGCTGATCGCACAAAATCGGTTCCGCAGAACGCTGCGAATTTGTCGTGATGTGCGAGTGCGGCACGACGCATTCTTTACGGGTCCACACTTTTATTTTTTAAACACATTTACAAATGTTATCGGAGACATTCCCCTGTATGTCTATTGAAAATATAAAATATTAATAAATAAAAACAAATAAAATGTATTTACAAACATTAAAAAAAAAAAAAAAAGACTTGATTAAAACACATTTTGGTGTAAACTAATCGATCAGGTTTAACATAAACATTTTTAATACTCATTTTCTTTCATTTGCAATGCTGAACTCAAACAACCCAGTGCAACAATCAATATTTTACTAGATTAGATTATCGTCTAAGACTTCATTGTTTTGTATTTTTGTAAATTTAAAAAAAAAAAAAATATTAAGATTTGGAATTTTACTATCTTAAGAGATATTGTGCGATGGGTATGTTTACGTGAGGACATCCTACATTGTAAATGTTAATTAATTAATTATTCATTTTACACCACTTTGGTATAAGAAGGTTATTTTTTGAAATTATCATACCATCGGATCGATGAGATTATAAAAATGTATTAATAATTGAAAATTCCCGTTTAAAGTGAAATCGTTAAGTATTTATTTTTTTTTTCCACAAATGTTTTATTAACATTATGTTATTGATTTGGCTGTTGATAACCAACTCTGCCGGGTTTGTTCCCATCGATTTCAAAATTTGTTAATCTGTCTGCGGTACCTAAAAATGTAAACAGAAATGTTGGCCGACATGAATATTTTTTCGATCTACCACCGGACTGTGAAACGTTGCAAAAGGTTTTTTTCTCTTTTTCTGATTGATATCGGACCGCAGCGTTTCGACTTCGATCTCTCGGCACTCGGGGAAGCGCGTTCAGCACCTCGAACGATTTCTCCGACGACCGTCTTCGACGCGGGATCCCCCGTGACGAACGTCATCGTCCCTGGGTGACCGTTCTGCGCGTCTCGTCGTTTTCGATCGTTTCGGGTACGCGTCGTCCGGTGGCGGAGGCGGAGCTATCACAATGGTCGATTTGCGTTACATTGCGACGTGTATTATAATCGTGCGCGCGTTTTCTCGACAACGGACGGGTCCTCGAACACACGGTTGACCTCGACATATTTCGTTGGCGTTGAAACACACGACGAGCCGGTCTTGGAACAATCGACGCGAAACCTTAAAACGAAATTTTACGCTCGCCGCTCGCGATAAATTCGCCGTGTACGCACGTTGCCGGCATAACGTCGCCTGTGCGCGAACGCAACGAACGAAACGCGTTCCTTCCGCTGGCGTTTCACCATTATAATTGCCGTTGCCGTTGTCCGCCGTGGCGCGTGGCCAGCTAAATTTTTACTCGTACCCGTACGCCTGTAGGACGGAGGAGGGGAACGGTGATCGATACGCACCTTAAAACCCGAGGACACCGTACTATTATGTTTTGATGTTGCGCGGGGAATACGAAAAAACACAAATGTTTTCGAACTTTTCAGGTGTAAAGCTAATCGAACGGGATAAAACGTTCGGAAAAAACCGCGTCGCGGTCGTACAGGGCCTGACCTGCGCGATGACTCCTCCGTTCTCGGTGTGATTACGTTTGAAAAACGATTTCCGGAGACAAATCAAAGCGTTGACAATGTTTGAAAAACGATCTACGTGCTCTTGTGATCTGCTTGTTCGACAATGACGTACGTCCGTCACGGGTTTAGGCGTACGAAACCCGTTCAGGAGACGATTCGCCAACAAAAAGGAAAAAAACTGTACGAGCGCAGAACCGCAAGCCGCGCGCGTGTCTCCGATAAGTGTCCCGGTTTCGCCGGACCTCGTTCCCGACGACGGGTGCTCCGCGTGTCGACCGGTGCGGAACCGGTGGCGTAGCTGTCCTGCGGGAAAACAGATTTTCCTACCGCGAAAACGTCGGTTTCTTATTTTTATTTCGAAATCATAACCATCACCGATCGACGGTGTTCGGATAGAGTCGGGTTTCGCAGGTGTGCGCGACATTACTGCGGCGCGGGATACTTTTCGGCGGTTCTGGCGAACGGTCCCGAGCTTTCGGCAGCACGACCGCGGGCGTTGTTCCCGGGGACCACCGGAGGGCCGGATCCGTTTTCCTCCACTTGGCTTCACTTCCGTTTCCCTCCGATCGTTACAGATGCACTTGTCGATTATTCATTTCGCTTGCGTAGATCGCCTAGAACCACCGGACAGCACCCTCGGGGACCCACGAGTGTACAATGGATACCGCGCTCTCCTGTTTCCCGTTCGACGTCACATTTCCGCGTTCTCCCGCCGTGCGCGTGATGCGCGCCTAATCGTTTTCTTCGATAATCATTTCCCTTCGACGACGGATATAATCGTATGTCCGTGTATTGTACGCGCGACCAACAACCGTGCAGTGGAACACGTGCATGCGACGTGCGCGACGCGCTTCCACGGCTGTCGATGATTGAGTTATGTTTATTGGTCGTTTTCGAGACGAAACGGACGAGTCGGATTCGACTGGTGCCCGTGCGGCCGAGACACGTAACGAGTACCACCGGTCCCACACGACTATCGTTATTACGGAGAGAGAGAGAAAAGTAAAATGATAATAAATAAATAAACCGTATGTCGTTAAAATTCTTGACCTGGACGTGTCCCTCTCCCATGCCGGCGCGCCGTTCGCCCGTTACCCGGTGCACGGTTCGACGGCGGACGAGACGACACACGGTTTCGTGTACGAGCGGTCCGAGGACCACGTCACCAATCATTGCCGTCTTATCGAAAGCGTTATCGTCGGACACGACACTTTCAATCGTACTGGTTTCGGTTATTAAACCGATTCACGAGCTCGGAGAAAAAAAAAAAAAAACAACAAAATCGTAAGCCGAACGACGAACGGCAAGGTATCGCGCTCGTGCGAGTGCGCGCGAGCGCCCGCGTTCACAGGTACGCGCGCACGGAACGAAACACTTCGCGCGGCATAACCTGTTCCACCGTTACGCAATTTCGTCTCCGGTGCTCGTTTTTTTTTTTTTTTTTTACTATTTTTCCTCCATAAATTCCATAATTATCCGGTGTCCGTGCGGGTACGCACAAATTATCACGCTGCACCGTGGCCAAATGATCTCGGGGGCCCCCTAGACGTGCAGTGTAATTATCATCATTACGGGCCGAGTTCATTAAACCTGCACGCACACCGATAAAACAATGTTAACGTGTTCGCGCGTACGGTCGCATCCGCGACGGACAAGCGCACCTGGGGCCGTCCAGCAAACCGTGATGTTACTTGCGCACGTGCCCGTGGGCTCTTATCGTCGGACGTTCGATCCGTCGCGAGTGCGAATAAAACGAAAAATAGAAAAAAGCCCTCAGTTTTCAACCATGTCATCTTCTTATCCATGAAAAATTAGTGCGGTTGTCAAAACGTATGAACGGTTTAAAAGCTAGTGTTTAATTTTATCGCACCGCTCCGTTCGTTTTCAGTTAGTCTGTGCACCTGCTGAATTCGTGCGCGGCATTGTATTTATGGTCGTTTTTTGCGCGGCAACCGAAAGCGCTGGGACGAACTCGCTCGTGCTCTTTTATGTTACGGTGTTACCGTATCCAGAGAATGAGAACGCATCGATAAGACTCCAAAACGACTGGACGACCGCGAGATAGTGGGACGTAACAGCAGCGTAGTGGTGTATATCAAGTAAAAAACGAACGAAGAAACCGATGTAATCGGCGCATCTTCCAGGCGTATTATAATATTAATATTCAAGACGGCTCGTAATACGATTTTTACGAGCTGCTCGCACAACGTTCCGTTTTCTGATATAACCGAGTCGAAAGATAAGGAGCGCGGAGCGTACGCGTATACGTGTACACCTATAAACTGACCAACTTTTATGGTTATATATTTATTATTTTTTTTTTCTTCTTTTTTACACAAATTATTATCGATTATCGATTGCGGTCGAGTGTCGCGAAGAAGAAGAGAAAAAAAAAATCGCCTCGTTAAATATTACACCGTCGTCCGCGTTTCGTTTCCTAGCTCTAAAAAGGACAGGTTTCACGCAAATGAGAATACGTGTGGAAACGGGTACGCGCGCGCGTATTGATTAATACTTTTATAACATTTACGTACGTCGAGTCCACGCGCGCGCGCGCACATAAATAAATAATAGGCACGGATGTGCGGTTGTTTTTTTTTCGTTCGCGCGATGGAGTGACGCGGGACGAGTATTAGATATTAATCAAATTTACGACCGACGTTTTAATGCAGTCGGACGACGTGGTGTTACACGGCCCGTGATAACAGACCGCCGTTACGGGCAGATCCCGTTGTAAGGACGTCGTAATGGTACCGTATAAAACCAGGACATTACGGCGGCGACGGTTTCCCTCGGGCGATCCCAATAATATTTACTCTTCCGTTTTCGGGTTTCCGACGACGATTTATGCGCGCTGGCGTGCGATGATTCCGTGTTCGCTGCGGCCGCTGGAGATTTCGGACGGATTTTCGTGTATGCGTGTAGTTGTCGCGACGGGGCCGAAAACCGCGCCAGCGTTCGGTGCACTGCGATCGAAGCGCAACCCGAAAAAGTGTTGTAGAATCTCATTTTGTTTGGGAGCCACGAAAACCTGCTGAATCCGGTCAAACGATAAAACAGCAGATATAAGTACTGTTCACGATGATAGGAATCTAAATCCTAAATTTTATTTTGCATATTTTTTTATTTTTTTTTTTTTTTTGTTGGAACAAATCATCTACTCCTTTAAGCCGAAGCTTGTGTTGGAGCAGAGAGTTTACATAGTTCTGCTAATACATAATATTATTTAGAGAAAAAAATAAAGAATAAAACAAATGATATTAAGAAAAACAAGATGGTAAACCAAACGTATACAGTTTTCGAACAAAAAACAAAATTATTAAGTACTTATATACAAGCGTTAAAAAGAGAAAAAATAAATAAACATATAAATAAATATACTACTTATCAGAAAGCCACATACGGAGCATTTTTCTTTTGCTAAAATTACATATGAAATAAAATACAGAAACAGAAAATTAAAAATTAGGAAATAACCAACTATAAATTATTTTTCTCCTATTTAACATCCCGGCGTGTATATCGTTTTAAGTTGAAACAGGTAATTCACTAAAGTATTTGGGACCTAGATAGTCAACAAAGGATTGACCAAAAGATTTTTTGGTATACTTAATCGGTAAATCATACATTCTGTTTTCTCCGATGTCATTAAGATTTAATTTTTGGATTTGTGATGAAATACATTTTTTAATTATGTAGAGTATTGCAATTTTTTTTATAAAGAATCCTTATTGGCAATGCATCTAGCATTTAATAATTTAAATTAGTAGAGCCACCTTGTGATTTTTTATTTAATATTATTTTTATTATGCAATTTTGATTTTGTTTTAAATTATTGTCTTTAACACCACCCCAAACTAGAAGGCCGTATTGAATAAACGATCGGTAAAACGTAAAATATGTTTTACGTACAGTTGCAATCGGTAATACGACATTAAGTTGAGCAAATTTATAAAGTATACAACGTAACTTGCTCACTAGATTATTTGTACGAAGATCTCACCTTAAGTTAAAAAAAAAATAATATAAATATAATACAATAAAATGTAATATAAAAATATAATGCCTATGTAGCGGATTTTAGCAATTTCATTAATCTCCTTACAGGTTTGCAGGTCACATTTCTTATATTCATTACAGTTATGTATAATTAGAGGGACGTTTAGACTAATTGTTTTATTTATTGAAAAATTCATATACATGGTTTTATCATAATATAAAATATATTTGCATATTTTACAGTAAGTAGTTTTTAAGTGCTATAAAAGCTCATCAAATGCTATGCCTTCTCATACATTTTATTGTACGACACGTATTGATTATTTTTACTGACTGAAGATCTAACAAATGATAATCTGGTATTTTATAACTAAGCATCGCTTTCTTCCGTCAATGTGGAACGAAGAACTATTCATAACATAAAAATTTCCTTTCAAATAACCGCCAGTGATTTATGTTTGAAAACGCAAGAAAACGTCTAATAGTAAAATGCAATTTTCAAAGTAAAAAATAAGTGAACAATTTAAACTGTTAAAATTATAACCTACTGTCGTGTTTTGTGTTTCAGGCCCACAATCAAATATAGGGTTTGATCGGTAACGCTTAAATCAAGCAATACGCAATGTTTGTACGTAAATACCATGAAAAAAAAAAAAATGAAATTGTTATAATAAAATATCGATTTTTCGGTAAAATAAAAAAAAAAAAAACTTTGAGCATATTTTACTGCATATTTAGTTTCTTTTTAAAGCCTATTCGCACGTTCTGTAGAGATATAGCTCCCCAAACCTAGTAATAAGTAAATAAAACAATTTTGACATGTACCACACAACGTGTACATGTACACGGTTCGATGACGGTTAAACTCAGCTGGGACGGGTAATTGTCACAGATCAAGCAGCGTACCCCGGAGGGCTGCTCCAAATGCATACCACGCGCATACACAAACACATGGGTAGATGCGTAACCGTGTTTTACCACCGTCGTTTAAGCGCCGCGAACGTTCATTTACGATCGTTAAAGTCACCGGGGTCACTTAATCTTTCTCTCTCTCTCGATCTCTTTCACTTTTACGTTGTTGGTAATGGCTCCAATATATATATATATATAGGTAATCGGGTATATTAACCTAACGCCGAGTTCGGTTGCGGTGGCGACGACGCGAGCGATCGATGCTGGTACATATGGAAGTATAAGTAATTGCGTTCGATATCGTCTGGCAGCTACCGTAATCTTGTTCCAACACAAGAGGATGGACGAGAGGTATTCATTCTTCTTCCATTCCCCGTGCCCCTCCCGCCGCTGCTTCGCGCTACAGAGAACTCTCTCTCTCGTGCGCGCGCGCACACACACACACACACACACACACACACACACACACACACACACACACACATAATCGAGTCCTACCTCCGGTGCGCGTATAGGTACACGTAGTATACGTATACCTCTAGCATATCCTCATAAGGTATGATATAATGTACAACAACTGTTAACCTATGACAGTCCATTACTTTTTTTTTTTTTTTTTTTCCTACCCGAAAGATATACGAGTTGTCTCGCTGTTGTTGTTGGCTTTTTTTCCCATTTTATCCTTTTGATTTGTTTCTTTCATTTGTTCTCATCTTCCCACCACCCCCTTCACCGCTCCGCTCCGCGCGCGCATACCGAAGACCGCAACGTAACCGACGACTGTCGACGACGACCACCACCACCACCACCACCACCGCTACCACCTCGCGGGCGGACAGCAAAATAAACAATAATAATAATGATAAAAAATAATAACAGTGAAAAAAAAAAAAAAAAGTACACAGATAATAATAACGATAATGGTTTCGGGACAGTCACTAAATCCACCGCGATTCGAACCAGTTACGTGCACACATAATGATAGTCCGCTAGTATAAATACATATATATATATATATATATATATATACGTACAATACGTCCGCGTTGTTTATTGATAATATTTTTTTTTCGCCAACGCGCGTCGGCTCGTAAAACCTAACGCGCGGCGGTCTTAACACGCGCGCGTTATGTATTATTATGTATTATTGTACGCGCAACGCGTATTCGTACACGTGTTATAAAAATCCCGGGTACCCATAGCGAGTCGACGGAGGGGGGAAAAAAAATAAAAAATATTAAAAAAATAAAACAATAAAGAAACGGGGATCTGTGGCCGGTGTACGTTTTATCGGCCCGGTAACTGTCGACGCACGGATCCCGCTGCACGCGTACGTGTACGACGACACCGCGTGTGAGATGTCCAAAAATAGATAAGACACGCGTGCACGTGCAAACGAACGAAACGTTGTTTCCGTACGGATATTCTTGTACGTGTACACCACCGTACGTGCACCACTATAGTGTGTTCCGCGTGCGATTGAAGACCGCGCGGAAACGCGAGGCGGAACGACAGTAATTGTTTCGCAACTCGAGTTAAACGTCAACGAAAAACGTTAACTTCACCACTGCTCATATTGTCTGATTAAAAAAATTATATTTTCGTTGTCCGATTAACGACGGTTCGCGCGATCGCGTCTTGCCGTTGCGACGCGCACTCGTGGGTTCCACTGTTGCCGCCAACGATCGTCGTTCCGTTTTCGCGTCGCGCGAACCGCGTACGAAATCATTACCGAAGCGGCAGTTGACGACAAGCAAGACCCGATCGGAAGCGAATTCGATTTCGAAACGTGACCGATACCCGACTCTGGCTCGACCAGCGCTCGGGGTTTCGTTCGGTTTGTCCGTTGCATTTTTTTGGCGTATCGTCTACGACGATGTCGTTTTCGATGCGGCGGAATCGACCGGTGCAACCCGCGGATGTGTTGCCGAGGGTCTCGCGACACTGGAAAGCGATAGGAATGACGGTTGAAAAACAAACCACCGACCGCGTCCTCGGAGACGCACACCGCCATGCAATCCCAAATGTATGGCAGACGGATCGCAATAATGTTCCGCTTTGGAATAAACCGAGGAACTTTAAACCCTCTATGAAAATAAAATACAACTTAAACGAAGAGAAGTTATTATAGTTTTAACTTGAGCCAGAATAGAGCACACTCGTTTGACCCGTTCCTTCTTCATAGCCAATCTTCGTACCAATTTGCGACGCATTCAATGAAACACTTTCAATCGATGGAATCGTCACGAAATGTTCAAAACACGCCCAACACGAAGAATCATCACCAAATCAAATATTCTCAATCGATCACTTAACGAAGAAAACACTGAAGCAATATACCAATTTATCAATAAAGAAAAATTAATTAAAAAAATTTAAACAACAATTATTATTATTAATATGTAATGTATTTTCGCCCTCATAGCCCCTCATTTTGTATTCTATACAGGCTATTAGCCTTGGTTATTGCAGCCTTAAAATAAAATAAAATGGTTAACAAAAAAAAAAAAAATAGAGTGATTAGAAATAGTGAAACACGAAAGATGACGGTCTTCATTGACGATCGTCGCCAAACGTCACATTGGTTTATTTTTCGCATGATTGTTTTCGAATCGGTGAATATGAAAACAAATATATGTTTACGCGTAGAATATTGAGGAGTTTTTAAGTTGATAAGTGATCGGGAAGTAGGAAAGTTTGATAAGTTTGATAATAGACCGCTTGGAAAAGGAGCGTAATCGCAAGGGGGACATATAATGCCTAAAATAAGAGTTGCATGCCTCAGGGTTTTACGCCGCTGGACTTTTTCAAGTTGAATAGAATCAATTTAAGTACGTGTGTTCCGAATTACTGAACCGTACTCTAAAATCGGTCTCGTTAGGGTACTGTACAATGCCTTTACCGAATTATCTTGGGTATACTCTTTAGTCATTCTCATCATAAATCCAAGAACTGTCAACGCCTTACAGCAGCGGTTCCCAACCTGAGGATAATTACCCGCCAAAGGGTAAAATAGGATTTTTTGAAGGGTATAAACTGGACCAATCGATTTCTATTTTTTTTTCTGTACTTACTATGTATAAGCTCATATTATAATTATTATCGTTTAATATGTTCAAATTATATCTGTTCAGTGTACTCCCTATTACCTTCAGCGGACCGAACCATTTTTACATAAGAACGAGCAAAAAAAATTAAACGTTTCTTTACATAATACACATATCCATCATTGCGGTTCCGTGAATCGGTCAAATTGGGATGCGAATAACCGATAAGCCTATGGTGCGGGTTTTACGTTAGGGCTGGCACACGCGCTTTTTTTGCGGGTAGGGGTATTTACTAATATCTTGCCCGGTTCGGGGGTAATATTCCCGAAAAGGTTGGGAACCGCTGCCTTACAGGGTTTAATAGAGTTTAAGTAACAACATGATGAGGAACGATAAACGCGTTCAGCTAATACATGTCATCGTATACCATAGCATCATATGTACCACCTGTCTGCTTTACGTTAATTTTTTGTCCGGTGCACCGTTAAAACGTCGTTAATTTTGTATAGTGCGCTCGTGTGTGTACGGTTTGATTCAAAAATAAGTTTGATATTAATAATTTTATCACGCGTACACACATATGTATCTACGCATATAATAACCGTGTGTACGGTTTTTTTCTTTTCTTTTTTTAATCAGTTTTGAATATACTTAATTTAAATGAACATATACAACGCGTACATGTACAAAATGCATGAAAATACGTACTCTATATGTATGTACTACGTATACGCGTTTGTGCGACGACAACGGCCAAGCCAAGACACAGCGTGTGATGTTAATATGTGCTCTTTACAATGAAGTGTTTAAATACAACCGGTCCGGTCTTTAAAACGTTCATTGAAGTATTCTGTACGCCCGCGTGTGTGCGTGTACGTGTGAGCGCGCGCATACACGTATACCTACAGAGTGATTATTTTTATCTTTATTTTTCGACGTCGTGTATATTGTTTTAGATGTTTTTTTTTTTTTAGAAATATTTACGTACCGATCACGCGTTTATCGTAATTTTGACATGAAATTTTATCAACGAATTAAAACGGTTTTAAACTACGCACGAATGTCTGAAACTTTATGGTTATTACATCACGGCGGACCGACTCGCGAGAAACGAATCACGCTGTATACGCACTCCACGACGGGTATGAAGATTAATATACGACAGTAAATTTTATATTTCAACTGTCCAATACGTCTTACTACATATCAAAATAGCTATGTATATATTATATTGTGTTGTATTTATTTATTTTTTTTTTTTCTTGTAACGGTCTACCTGTTTTTGAGATTTACAAACGAATTTTCGGCTTGACACCGAAGTAAAAGGAAAAAAGAAAAAAAAAAAAACGTTGCGTACACGAAGAGTTATATTTTTCTCCTACTCGATTTTCAAACGTGACGTACGATACTTACAATATAATATGTATTGTAAACGGATAAGAAAAAAAAAAAAAAAAAACGAGCTGGGAATTCGATGTTCATGTGTGTTGAAGCGACGTGGTGGAACGACTGGAGCCGTGGCTCGGAAGCCTAGCGAAAGCCATACTGGAATCGAGCCATCGTGATGATAGAAAGAAAAAAAAAACCAGCAGGAGACTGATTGGAAAGCAAATAACGGATACACTTAGTACTAAAAACGAATAACGTTTATCGCGACGGTTTGTGCGCCCGAACGTTTCGATCGTCGAGCGCAGAGACGGTACGAACGTTTACATCTTATAAGTACGGTTAATCTTACGGTATACCGGGGCAGATTGATTTAAACCACCCCACCTACCCCGAATAAATCGTTCCGGATTACCTCGTATAACATTGAAAAAACTACTTAAACGCTAAAACGTCAATTATGGATCTCCAAATATGTTCATAAATATACCGGTATGTCTACTAAATTTTAGTTTATTTAACCAAAACGTACGTAAAAATATGTTTTTGCCGGGGCACCGTCTCGGTAGTAAGTGTTCACAAGTCGCCTCTGGTCGAGCGAAAATGAATTCGAATACACAGCGATCGAAAACGTAATAGTTTCGCGTTTGATATTGTAGCGTGATGAAAATAATCGTACGCGTTTGACGGTTGTAGGTAAGTACTACTCGGTGGCGTTACAATGCGGTAGAACAGTCGTAGGTTAGGACGTAGCATAGACGCAACTTGGGTAAAAAATCAGGGGGAGCTACAGCCCTCCAACCAAAACTTAAGATAACCTACAGGTTACCCCTAATTTTATATACCACGTTGATAGATTTTAGATTCTGAACCAAGTTGGATTTACCGCAATGTGCCTTTTTTTGCATGTGACACTGTTGTGA
Organism: Sipha flava; assembly: GCF_003268045.1. Taxonomy (NCBI): domain Eukaryota; kingdom Metazoa; phylum Arthropoda; class Insecta; order Hemiptera; family Aphididae; genus Sipha; species Sipha flava. Next base: position 240,829 of record NW_020273468.1, read on the forward strand.
GTTATGTATGCCGTATGCCGTGTATAACATGGAACATTTACGAGAGGGGCTAAATCTTGGTGCGGGAGGACTGTTCCCCCGTTATTAGATGGGCCTACGAGTCGTAGATGCGGTAATCGCCTCATCTGGTCACGTAACCGCGGAGTCCGTTGTGCGGACGGTCGAACGGCGTTCTGTTATCATATTTCATTATCCGTATCGTCCGCACCGGTGGATCACCTGTTCTCGGCAAGAGACGAAAGCGACAATCGGTCGCTGCTGCGACGGTTGTGAGCGTGCGTCCTGTATGATCGTGTGTGCAAGCATAATAATAAGGAAATAATAACGCGGTATGCGTGTGGTCGTCGGTCGACGACGGCAGGAAATAGAGAGAAAAAAAAAAAAGACTCGACCGGTCGAACGAAAAAAATAAATACATCTGAAACAATAAAAATCAATAAACAGGGCTGATGAAAAGGACAAATTATCAAGAGAAAAAAAAAATCTACAAATCGTACATTTACCTGTTTAGGCTTGTTTCTCTCTCTCTCTCTCTCTCTCCCTCTCACCCTCTCACCATCTATCTCTCCCTTTGTCCAGCGGACCACTCGTGGAAGATCGGATCCGTTTGCGCGCGCCAGCGTACGTCGATAAATCAATACGTTTCGTTCTGCGGCCGCTGCACGCGGCGGTTACACGACGATCCTTTTCCGGGGCACACAAATACTCAACGACAACCGGTCCGAAATCTTCTCCCGAGGAGATGATATTGAAAACGCGTCTTGAGCGCACATTCCTCTTGGTCGCACACACGCACACACACGTAAACATACACGTGCAGCGGGAGCGGCTTCACCGACGACTTGATCGTCATCAATCTTCCGCAGACCCTATCGATCCGACTCAGCTCTCGTCCGTCTACCTCTCTCTTTCACACTGTTCCATCTCATTGGTCTCTCTCGGCCGTACACTCGATAAGCATACTATTATTTTTTTTGTTCGTATTATTATTATTATTATTATTATTATTATTATTATTATTATCATATTGTTGTACACCGTACGACGTACGACTAACACTGGTAGCGCAGGCACATACACACCTATCCGCCCCCGCAGATGTATGAATCGCGTACGTGCGCGCGTTTTTAGTCGTAGCGTTTTATGGTCAATTTACATCTCGAGTATATATATATATATATAATGTGCGCGTTTTTATGTACCTACAAGTACCACGTTCGCCGTGATGGCGAGCGGGGGAGAAATTGTAATCGCGATATAGGTGTTATGGATACGTTATAGGATAACCGGTTGTAAAAATTCGTATTTGGGCTACCAGACTCGCGCGATTGTTTCGTATACGAGTGGGCACCGTACGCGACGACGACGGCCGAAATATTTTTGTGCACCGTACTGCGTTCTTCGTGCTCAATATTTCAATACACATATACGTGTACGTTGTATGCAAGAAACTCCGAAACCGTTTGTTCGCTTATACTTTTTTATACGCGATAATGTTATACAGTCGACTGAAATTAAAAAAAAAAATACTGAACAACTACCGAGTCACCGAGAGTCCGAGTTGCTGAGTGGTTTAAAAAACGTCGAGAGAGCAGAAAAACCGAATCAGATTACTGAGTTACGGGAAATTTTTTTTACTGTTATTAAACGTTTCGTTAAATTTGGCAATATTACAACTGTTTATTTATTGTTTTTTTAAAATGAAAATGTAAATCGTTTTTTCCTTTAAGTTTTCGTGTTGTTCTCGTGTTGAGTAATGACTAATAATGTTTACAACGTATACCTACGTGTGCACGCGCGTAATGTATTTAAATAATATACGCGTGCGATTGGAATCAACACGGTTGTAAGGTAATCGATCGACGATAATGAGATAATAAGAAATAGATTTGTTGAATACACTTCGAATTTCCGACCGTTGAACGGACGAGACTTCAAACTGTCCCGTGTTGGCGGTTGATTTTCGTTAAAATGTTACCGCGGATTGCCGAGTGTACCGTTGTTTTTATTCGAGATTTGTAACGGTACGAGCGGCGCGATCACGTCGAATCACCAAAAGCGTCGAACCGTCGAAGGTTCGAATCGTCAACAGTCGACTGTGATTTCAACGATACACGTATTTGTCGCGTTTTTCCACATTTTGCCGTGATAATATCGCTCGCAGTTAAACCGTCGGTGTTACGAAAAAACTGTTGTATTTCGTAGTTCTACACGGCAATGAAACGCAACAGTCGAACGTGACACGATTGGTCGGAGAAAACGTGTTTGTTCCCGACGAATTATAACAATCGCATAATATACGTCGAATTAAAAACGTTACATTGTAGCGACTTTGTCGTTTCCGACCCGTCGAAACCTCGCTGTTACGCCGTACGTTCGGTATTATATTATACCGTAATAATACGTATATTTCACTTCTAATTGATATGTCGTACATCGGGGAACGAAATATGTAAATCGATGTTCATTAATCACTGTGCGCGGCAATCGAGTAGTCGACATTAGTCGACTACTGCGAAGTAGCAACACGTATTTAAATAATTACTGTTTTAATTCCGTCCTAGGTGCGATTTCAACAAACATATTTACATATACATATATATATATATATATACCTAATACACCTGCAATACGTGTGATATCGTACCACTGTTATTTGATCGTTGCGTCTTAACGCGTCTCGATTCGGTACTGGAAACGCATTGTGCCTTGTACAAGTCGATACGATTGCATAATGTGTACATCTCCGTGTAATGCGTTTTGAGTTATCCCCTTGGAAAAACGTCAACAACGCGTTATGATATCGTCGCAATGCGGACAGCGATGACTGGTCGTAAGACAACGGTTACGTAACGATCGGTGAACCGAAGATCGCATCGTCTAGAATTTTTCACTACAATGCTCATGTTCGGTATAATGTCGGAGACGGGACGTTTAAAATTATTCAGATCCATATCGGGATACGCGCGTTGTACGACATGCGCTGGTATAATAAGGATGGAAAAGCGATAACGCTGAATGCGCGTTTATCGAAATCGTTATGAATTATATTAGACCATCGAATTCCGTTACGCAACAATACGCATCCGCAGAATAGGAACGTATTATGATATTATGTTGCGCGCGTTTCCCGTAAACCCATGCAACGTCGCATCGTTCTGTTACAGGCGCCCGCAGTCGGAGGGACGGGAAGTCGACGGATTCAAGGAACGCGGTTTTTCGCTAAAACTCTTAGACGCGCGCGCAGAACACGTCGTAACGAAGCGTACCCCACAAACTCGCGTTGGTCGCACCGTTTACCGTCGGTCCGGATTGCCCCCCCCCCCCCCGAAAATCGAAACTTTATTCGAAACGATATCATTACCATTATTTGTTTTAATAATTATCTGCTAAATTTTTTTGAAAATTAAGAAATAATATTTCACCAAAAAATGCTATTAATAAACGTTTGTAAGCAAATTATTATTGCGTTAAACGTAATTAGGATAACATTTACTATCGCGCTACAATGTAATCTCGTTTGTGTAACAATACTGGTTGTACATTCCGTACGTTCTGTTATTTAAATTTTTATCGCAAAACGAGTACCCATTTATAATATATTACAATAATGATTACGTCTCACGACGAAAATAGATCACGACCGATTTTCCAAACTACTAAACGGCCAAACATTGTGCTATGTCAGTTATGACGGTTAAAGTGTTGAATACAACTTATAAAAGTTGAAGATATTAAATTGCCAAGTTCACTGTTCGGCTGAGACGATAAGTGTTTTGCATTTTAAACACATCAAATTTTTTAAATATTGTTAATGTGAAAAAAGAACAACAAAAAAAAAAAAAAAATCGAAAACAATATTCATATAAACCTCGATCACAATAATACAAAAATCCATGAACAAACCACAAATTATTTTTCCAAACAGCTCACCTCATTCCTAGATGATTTTAAATTAATTATTAATCCACTTATTTCACTTCTCACAACGGTTATCAACAAACTTTTAATAAAAAATAATGAATAGCTCCACCCAATCCCATCCCTCATTAAACATTTTACTCTGGAACGCAAACGGTGCCATTCAACACAAACATGAACTTCATAACTTATTATTCGAAAAAGAAATTGATATATTCCAAACTCGACTCCCATAAAAATCCTCTTATAAAAAATATGTTCTCTCACGTTCTACCTGGAAACCCAAAACGACGTTTAAAAATGAACTGGTCCCGTGACCTATTATAATAAATTGCCAAATTACAAATTATGAGGGTGTTGCCAATGGGCCTCTTCCCCAATCATGCTATTCATGCCATTGTTATTCATAATATTTATCACATTTACTTATTGTTTTTTTTTTTTATGTACAGATTGTAAATTTCTTTAAAATATATATATAAAAAAAAAAAGGTACCTATACGGACTACAGAAAACGACTCATCTATGATGTTAATATACAATGACTATATTTTTATACTTATTTCAAATCTTAAAAGTGATTTCAACAAATAATTTGCCTCGGGAATAAGGTAATATTACGGTAATATTTATTGAGCTACAAGTTCATAATATTTTTTTCCAAGGGGGGCAAGTGCCCTGTCTTGCCCCCCCCCCCCCTCAACGGGCGCCCATGCCGTAGCATAAAATGATACAATAACATTAGACAATATTATTCTATTATATAGGTAAGTGGTTACCACGAACGAATTAGTTTAGATATTTTTCTTACAAAACACCGAAAGGACTAAAAAAAATGTATGCGTCAATTTTGAAAATGCCGCCCCTACTAAAGTGCCGCTTTAGGCTGGTGCCTATTCATTGAGCCGGCCTTGCGATACGTTTCGCGAATAAGACAACGTTCATGCGACGTCCGTTGTGAAATCTGCGAGCCCTGCGCGTTACCGTGACCACGTGCGTTTTTCCGCATTATCCGCGTTTCGTGTCGCGCCAAGTACAAGTTTCGTGTACACGTGCGTGTTTATGCATATACGTTCAACCGACGCCAAGAAAGACCGGGTAGGGGGGGGGGAAAGATATATTCTGGCATAAAAATTTACTGTTTCGAGGGTTGTATTATAGCCGAGGAGATCCCGGGTCTGCGCCGCACGTCATTGTGACGGCACCGCCGCGGCCGCCGGAGGGACGTGATATTGCCGTTTAAAAAATATTACTTTAATTTTAAAACTGCGACCACGGAACCCGACGGCGGCGGTGCGGGGTGATCGCCGTGGAGGAGGACGAAAGTCACTTATCTTATAAGAGGGCCTGTTATTTATTGACGGGAAAAACCCCTATTGTGAGCGCGTATACGCGTGTGTGTACGTGTGCGTTTACGAGTATGTAGCTGCGGGCTGGGGTGAAGGTTACAACTGCAGCTCGAAACGAGAGTGAGAGAGAAAGAGAGTGAGAGAGAGAGATAGTGAGTGAGAGGGTGAGTGAGACGGGCGTGCAAATAAGGGCAGAGAAACGAGAGAGAGAGAGAGAAACAGAAGAAATGGATATATGTATATTGTAAACATTCAAGTCTCATCGTGTGGTATTGGTTGAAAGGGATTAAATTAAACGAGCAATATCGTCGCGGCGGCGGCAGTGGTTTTGTCAAACGACAAAAACGATGACCGTAAATCGACGGCGCCGTATTGCGCAAATTATGAAATTGATAGTTAATGGTTTTTACGATGACTTTAAACCGCCGTCGCCGTAGTAAATTTGTGTCTCCCCTCCCGGCGTGCTCGGAGAGATTAAAAAAAAAATATATGCATTTTGAATGTTCACCGCTACCGCTGCCGACCGATATTTTACGACCGTAAAAACGGTTTTGCACATCGGTGCCAAAGTCGGTTTCTGTTGTTTTTATTTTTTATTTTTTCCCCCGGGGGTAGACGTTTTCAGGTTAACCAATAAATAGATATTCACCACATCCGAACGCTACCGATTCGACCGGTCTGTCGCTCATAGTAAACACTGTCAGTGACGAAATTAGATCGCAGGACACGCGTAGTACACGTGTAGTCAGGAACATATAATTGTACGGAAATCATTAAAAGAACTTTTCTAGGTTGTTAACTACTCGCGATCGGAAACTGTTCGTATCGCTGTTGCGCGTAAAACAATTGTATTTTTCGGGTTGCGTAAGAAGATGTTTAAATCGTATGGACCGGTTAAATGCAAGAGGATCTAAGCGTCAATATTCGTGAATCGAACAACCGGCAGTTCGAAAGCATTCGATCGCGCACAAGCGCTAGTGTTGTACCACTGACCATTTGATGATAAGACATAAAATGTACGGATCCCAGCACAAGCGAACAGATATTTTACAAATGTTGGAGAGCCTTATTTCGTCGATACGCATCTATCATATTTTAAAACTTGACAACATACACATATGAAGCCTTTATCGACACTAATATTATAAATTATAAGTATAACAAATAAAATCAAAAAAATTATATCTTAGAAAATAATCATTTAAAAACTAAATCTTTATTTTCCTTCGCCGCAGTAAATTATTTTCCTTACATTTTTCTCGACAAATTAAAAAAAATACAGACCGTCAGTTGCATTAATGGCAGTCTCAGTGTACGCTGAAACAATGAAAAAATATTAACAAGTTAAATGAATTATTGTTTGTATATAAATAACAAACAAAAAAATAAATTTATAATGAAACAAGTAAATATTAACGGAAGTACTACTAATGGTAATTATTGTTGACTTAATAATAAGGTTAAAATCATAAAATTAATAAGTGTAACATAATGTTCCAATGAATTTATCAAACAAACGGAATCGTATATCAATGATCCTGAATAAATTATCGATTTAAATGGTGTGCGTGTCAGAGCATGAAACCATTACGATTTTTACGGTCTCGGTTTCGGTTATTAAGTATAAAAAGTCTCGGTTCCGGTTTAATCATTTTCAAATTATTTTTCATATCTTTGAAAAAAATAATACAATGCGCATTCTCATGTGAGATATCATTATTTTCTATTAAAAAAATCTTAATTTTATTGTAAAGGCATAAAATTATTTTAATTGCAAAATAAAAGTAAAGGTTAATGGGGATTTAAGGAAAATCAAGTTGGACATTAAATGCAAACGTTCGCATATTCATTAATTCGATATCTTTTTGGTACGTATAACGATCGATTTAATTGCTTTTATTACATGTATTGCGTATTTAAGGTAAAACACTAATCATGTTGAAACTCGAAATCATGGTTCAATTTCACACTGACACGCGACAGTCGGAGTCGATTATAATATTTAACGAAAAATGATATGCGTTCGTACCTGTTTTTATTGAACAGGGTACAACAGAACAACATTTTTCTTTCGCATAATATTGTTAAGGCCTAATGGGAAAATTAAGAAAAATCGCGTAATATTTATTATAATGCACGAGTGTACGTATAATCAGTAGGCAATTCAGATATTCGTGTCACAGAGGTGATCGATCAGCTTTTGTGCTTATTTTTTATTTTTATTTTTTATAATCTCTGCATTTACGTTTTTATTTCATGAAATAAAAATAAAAAAGATTTTATAGGGAAAACATAAATAATACGTAATACATAAATTAACAGTTTTATTTTAATGCGTGCGAAACGTAACGATATTTCATTAGAACCCAAGAAACTTTTTAAAACCGATAAAAAAAAATTTTCCGACGGGTTTCCGGTTCTGATTTGAATTCTTTAAAATTCGTATTAATGGTTATTAAAAGGATGGGATACTACAATTTGGTCAAGATTCCGGTTCCAAAACCAGTTATTTTCGGTTCGGTTTCAGTTCCCGGTCATAGTGAGTAAATTAGTAATTTTATGATTACAACAATTTATTGTTGCTTAATTTAATAACCAATGAGCCATAAGATTGTTCAGTTACTACCACGGTTACCACGAAAAACGTGTAAGAAAACAAGACAGCTATTAATCGGATCGAATGTACATCGTATTGTCCGCATTATAAAAGGAGATAGGTAATAAAAGTAAGGACCAAGGGATATGTGTTTATCGGTTGGTGAACAAAATTGTCATCAATGTCGCTTGAACCCTAAGCAAGGGGTTACTACTTTTACTAAATGCTTGTTCGTTAATGTATAAGTTAAATATTATCGCTACAAAAAAATTGTAATTTTGTAATTGAGGAACACATCGAATACAACGATTTTTTACGACGGCTTTAACCGTCGGTCGTCCCGTAGTGTACACCGCCGTATCTATAATCCCAAAATTTCAAATTAATCTTCTCCTTTGGCCGTTCACAAGTAAAATTATATTATTAAATATTATTATACATCCATACGACAATTATCGAACGTAATTTTCTTACCCGATAAAATGTTTACTTGAATCTAAATTTCCCATACCCTGCTAGCGTCGTACTATTATTATTATTATTATTATTATTATCCCTGTTAAAAACAAAAAACCAAAATTAATTTTTTAATTAATTTTTCCCATTAAAACTAACCGTTTATCGTATTATAACTGCCAATACTGTTAAAAAAAAAAAAAAAAACTGAATCGGTGCGAATGACGTGCTTTGATATCTCCGAAGACATGGGCAAAATATCTAGTCTTATAGTTTGATCTCCTCTTGCACTTCACAATCACGGACTCTGTAATCAGAGGTCAAATCAATTTTTTCGTTTCTGAGTAAACATAACAATTTCTTTATCGCGCTCTCTTGTTTCGCTTCGCTCGTCTCGGCGCAGCATAGCGTGGCGTGTTATTATTATTTTTCTAATTTGAACGCACCAATTATCATTGCGTTCGGAAAACGATTCCGAGAGGGGCTCGCGACTTGCCCAGCGTCCGTCATGCTTTTGACGATTTGAAACTAAAGAAAACACCTGTGTCGCATAACAATTTCCTCGTCGCGTTTTTATTTTATTCTTTGTTGCCCGTCGGGTAGGCCGTCGTATCGTCGTTCGACGGTCCAGCCTTCCGGTAGAGGTCCGGTATTTTTCTGTCTGTGCATTTCGGTTTAATATGCACCGGTCTGGTCCGGGGTCCACTTGTCTCTAAAAAAAAAAAAAAAATCAGTTCAGTCCGGTCCGTCCGCCTTCGGTTCAATAAGATATATATATATAATAATGGTTTGAACAACAGTTCAATACGATTTTACTCTTGAAATAATACCCGAAATAATGATACGTTATTTTAACTCGCACAACAATGTTTAGGGACACCGACGGGAGGAGCTCATCGATCGACGCGTCCACGACTCAGCGGTCCTATGCGTATATATATAAATATATATATTTTTTTTTTTTTCGAAAAAATCGTTCACCGTCCACGGACCGTGCGTTACGCCATCGCGTAAACCGTTATCGTTTTCAACCGAGTGCCGCGCGCACCGAAAACGTTACGTCTCACTCGACGTTATCGACCCGATCGCAGTTATTCGTACCGAACCGTTCCGCTCGTTGTATCGGACTCGAAAACGTTGCGATGCCGGGAACCGATAGGGCGCGCGTACGTAAGAAGAAGAACAAAATATCTGTTTACGGAAACGGTCCTCCGATCCCGTTACGACGAATGGTACGTTCGTAGGTACGCGTTGCCGAGCGTCCGCAAACGTTTGTGCGTGTCGATAAATCGTTATTTTCTGTCGAAACCGCGGCGATGATATTATTTTACTTGTCGTTACCGTCCGAGTTTTAAGCATACACGACTGTACGTGTAAGCAACGAATCAACCGCCGCGCGTACGTAACAATAACAGTATCGCATACCGCGTTCAAGGGGTCCGTTTTTTATTTTTCACCCGTCTTTTTAACGGACGCAACGTTGCGTTTGCGTTACGGTCACTTCGACGTCGACGGTCTTACGCCGTTAGTCCTATGCGAATCCGGCGGGTGCGGCGAGTGCGTCCGATGCGAACGAATTCGAATCGGACGTTTTTTTGAACGTCGCACTCGTGGCAAATGCGAGTCCGACATCGCAGTGCACGGCGATACGTACTTGAATAAAATACGCGTGGATAGTTTTAAAAAACTTTTTACATTTAATATTGGCATTGATACGACTTATTATGAATTCAATATGATTCAAATTACTTAGATATCATGAACAAAATTTGATTTTGCTATTTATTTTTGCATATCTACGGGTCTTATTGCTATAATAATAAATCAAATAATAGTGTATAACTAATTAAATATATCAAATAATTATATATATATAAATAGTTGTATTATATTATATAATTCATTTATTTATTATTTTTTTACGCCTACTATCCGAATTAGTTTTTTTTAGGAACTACACTCCATTCCTTATCACGAAATAATCTATTCCTGTACTTGTTGCTGAGCTTGTTCCATAACGCGCTTCGCTTTTGCGCTTCGGACGTCAAAAGTTCACAACTTTCCGTATTGAATAGTACAAGCGCACTAAACGCAGCTACGTGCGGCGATAGCGGCGGTACATTGGAAACGCTGAAACGTTACCACAGGTTTGGTCGCCGCATCGCGCGCACCGCAATGCGATCGCTGCACTCACAGGATTCACAAAGGACACGGCGTTACGATCGTTGCATTTTTTTCGTCTCCGCGGGCGAACGTTCACGCGTCGGATGTACGCCGTGTCCTAGGTGAATCCGACCTAATGCGATAACCGTTATACGATGCGACCGATGCGATTCATAGGTATCGTAAATCCGTAATCATGGAATTATTAATTGCGGAAGTTCAAACGAGAAAAGTTTTATGGAATAAACGGGACAAAAAATATAAAGACAGGGTGTTTTCTGACAAGGAATGGGACGAAGTAGTCAAAATAACAAAAATGAAAAGTACGTTTTAATATCTTCGGTTGACTACATTATAATATTCCTAGACATAGTAGACGCGGAGGCTAGAATGAATAAAACAAAAAAAACACAATTAACTTATATCAATAAGATTGTTTAGGGAAAATGATCTTAAATGTGGAACACGTATCGATTTGAACTCTAGAGATTCCATGCGAGATTCTACTTAATAAATAATAATATAGTACAATGAATCGATATAAATAATACATTTTCAGTTAGAAGAACCGTTTTACATGGTAAAGTTAATAATGGGCAGAGACGTATTTCACCAACACCGTAATCCGTACACAGATATAGGTGGTAATGCGTATGTTGACAATACAACTTTAGAACATTGGAAACGTTCGAGAACGTTAGGACACGACCGTTTAACCGGACCGCCGCGTGTTCCGCTAACCGTCTGGTGCGATCCGCCGCGATATCCAATCGTGTTCGTCGCGTTTACGTTGGACACCATCGCCGACCATCGGATCGACGGACGACAATCGGCGTATCGTGTCGGTCGCGTCGCATAACGATCATCGCGTTCGGTCGGATTCACCTTCGGACGCGGCGGTACGCAGCGGTTCCGCGCGCGCGCGCG
>NW_020273468.1:252620-340964 GCF_003268045.1 Sipha flava
CGCGCGCGCGCGCGAACGTTTCGTTTTCGCTTCCGCCGCGTACGACCGGAGCGAATATTATGATGCGCGCACCGCGCGGGGAACTCTCTCGGGCCGGCCGGCCGGCCGGCGGCGCACGGATCACGCGCACCCGACCACTTGAACGATTTGTTCGACTCATCGCTGATGGATCCGAGTCGTGTACGCGTTTCAACACGGGTGGGCCGCCGTCCGAGAACACCGGCACGTCGGTACGCCGAGAACGGGGGCCGACGGACGGCCATTACGTTTTTTCGCCCGTCGTCACCGCGTTTTCACGACACACGACGCTTTTGTGTTACACGATCGCACGCGTGCAACGTTTATCGTTTACGTTTACACGTATATAATATTTATAATAACGACGTGTTTGTACACGTTACGAATTCTACGTGGAAATTATATTTTATGATTACATTTTATATCGTTTTTTTCCCAACACGAAGTAGTAGTGAAAATGTCCCCGTTCCCGTAAAAAACGTCCGCTGTTCAGAGGTGTTCGCTGTTTAGAGGTGCCCGTCAAGGGACGTTTCACCGTGTATTGTAATTTTGTTGAGTTCAGATTTTGACTTTTGATATCCGGTTAAAAATAAGACGGAAAAAGATTTTGATTTACCTACATTTGTTAATATCATATTTTCGTACGATATTATGGTATAAAATTAAAACCAGTCGATCATTAATTAGAGCTTAAGTCGTTTTTGACTGAAAATATTTACGTTGGTGTTAAAAACGAATAATTATTTTAAACATTCGTAAAATTTTGACGAGATTTAGGTGGGGGGGGAAGGGGTCCAGACGTCCTGGACCTCACCCCAGATACGGCCTTGTGTGTTCGCACTGGACACGCTGCTGATGCTGAGGTTCGTTTTAATTTTTTTATTTCCGCGACGTTTCTTTATGACCCGTGTGTATAATGTATTCCTTACAATCGAGATCGACTTTCCGAAGAGTTCGCCGACCAAATGTACGTTCGGTCTTGTTTCTCAGCGCAGCCACAAGAGTCCGAGGACAGGTGGTACAGTGGATGATACGGGTAACGGATCCGGCGAGTCCGTCGGCCAGTCTAACGAACGCAACGCTATCGTACGGTTCGGTTTTAGACGTAGTAACACCGTGAACTTTAAACGCGATTACGTTTTCGGACTAGGACTGAAACATTGCGTTTCGGCCGTTACATCAACACAACCAGTGAAAGACGGGAAAACGATCGCGACGACCGGAAAAAACGTCACTCGTTCATTAAGTCCATTGAGCCCTCGCGTTCCCCCCGTACGGTAACTCTTTATTTTTAGTTTTTTAGATGAGGCATTCCCCACGTGTGCGCGATAATCGTATTTCATCAATTTATATTGTTTCCATGTATAGCACTGATTTCACGAAACCTTAACAGACCATTGATATTATTTGTTTTAAATAATATTTTTAACGTATTTATAAAAATAAAAAAACAAAAAAAACCTCCGAGTTAATAATCACGCGGCGGTACGTTTGTCCGCGACCAACTGCACACGGCAGTGCGTTGGTGATAATCTCGTGACGGATGCGATAAGTTATCGTCCACGTACGTGAACGTCATATTTCAGTTGGTTTTCACGAAAACGTTCACGGCGGTTCTCTCGCTAGCGATCTCGTCCGAGATCAATATTTTATAACGTAGAAGCTCGTACCTTGTACAGCGAAGCGTCCTCGTTAAGATTTTATGGAAGACGTACGCAACTCGCTGAGGATCTAGTTCCGACAGCGGCTGCGATCGATGACGGACGGTATTTTTTTTTATTATTTCAACCTTCCCGCCGTTACTACATTGAATTGTCACATTTTTTTTTTTTTTTTTTTATATAAGTCTCGCCATCGATGGCTCATTGGCATGCATACCGTTCCCGTTTCGGGGTACATAAATTATATGTAAGATTTACAAAAACTATTGATACGGTTGGTATCGGTCATAAAAAAAAATTAATCACGAGGCTTACACGTTGTCCGGATGAAGTGTGCTTCCGACAGGATGTTTGCTTCCCGTTTGTCCGTTTCAAACGAAAAGCGTTCGGATTGGTGCGATACCGGTTGACCGACAGATGTCCGTTACGAGTTTCGCGCCAGCCTCTCGGTACGTTGCAACGTGTGCGACGGTGCGAGCAACCGACGATCAGCGACGGTGTCAGGATCTTCGGGCAAATACCGACGAGCTACGTCTGGTGCGCGAACTCGGGCCGACCGGAACGAATGGTAACCCGAACAGGTAAACGAACAGTGTATTGTCACGCGGAAACGAAACGGACGAGCAAAAAATGCGTACGAACGGATCGACGTGGGCCCTACCGACGTTGCCTGACGGACGTGGTACGTAATGTAATGGCGGTACACGAAATGCGTAAACGGAAGAGTCGTGTCGATGCACCGCTCGGTCAGCTGCGATCCGGATCTATTAGTGTAATTCATCACGTTTACCGGATAATAGTTAAAAAAAACTCAGCGATCAACGCGTACGAGTAATATTATGAAAATGGCTACCGCATTATCTACCGAACGGTAACTTATTTTTTGGGCGGACCGAAAAACGCATATTTTGTACAACTTACAGACGACGCAGTTAAAATTCAAAACACGAGAAATCGAATAACGATTAATGATGTGTGCGTGTAGTTTTACCCCGATCGGTGAAAAATATAGTCCGCTGACCCGGAGCGAATGTTCTGCCGCCGAACAAAATAATACTAATGTGTAATGATGATCCGTACGCAAACGAACGCTATACTGTGTAAGTGGTTGATTTACACGATTGTTTTCGTCGACGGCTTTACCGTATCGGTGTTCGGTAGACGGTATTCATCTTGAGCGGGAACGCGATCGTGTACTTGGGAAATGTCCACTAACCTATTGGCCGGGGATGCAATACTGCCATCTCAAGCAAAAAGGCGGGCAAAAGCGACAACGTTTGAAATACAAATAAAAACGCTTACTGTAGAAATCGCATTTGAAGAATAGGCGCAGTGGGGTGTAGCTGATGAACTCGAATACCCTCGCGGAACACGGAGTTGATGATGGTCGAGACGGCGAAGGCGGACGAGCTGATGCACCGGGGAACGATTACGATGCATATATATATATATATATATATATATATATGTATATTAATTTTTCTGTTGAAAAGGACTTCAAGGACCTCTACCGTCTCGTCAACATCCGAAGCGGGTGTCGTCCTGCACAAGTGGGCACTACAAACGCTTCCCGTCAACCCCGTGTTCGGTCAAACTCTGAAAACTAATTCCACGGTGATTTTTTTTTTTTTTTTGACAAATCATATCCTACATCAAATCGTTTCAACTTTTCGTTGTACGTTCTACCGGTGACAATCATCCGTTAGTAACATTGTATTATCGTGTTCTAGGTAAACATACATAAAAACGCCACTGGATTACTGAGTTTCTCGACCCACAATAATAATATTGTTTTTACAAACACTTAAATTTTTTAGTTTATTAATTAAATTTAAAGTATTCAAAGAGATTTCAGATTAATAATCTTAAGTGAGCATAATAAATTTGCGTAGAAGATGCGTACAATAAATTATTAATAATAATGTTACGTATGGGTTATGATTTTATTTGTTATATTGTTGTAACGAGTAAGTTTTCGATGAAAATCCACTAAGGTTGATGATTTTCTTATTATTGTCCGAACATCCGATTACTCCGATCGGTGCGGTGAATCCTGTAAGCGGTTGTAGTGTACCGTCATGTCGGACGTCTAGAAATGCGTACACGGGCAAAGTTATTCGGAAACCAAATGTTCTCATTGAAATTTAATACTTTACACGAAAAAGAAAAACATCTCGCTTGAATCGCGTCGTAATATTCCATTGTCTAACACAGCGGTTCCGCGAGCCAGCGATATGGGTTCCGTGAGGGATTCGAGAGAGCATAAATTGGTAAACAACGATTCGCACATCGAACGAGAGCTAATCCTCTTTTCGTTGGGACGTTAACTTATCGTACAATATTTGTGATACGATTATTGTTTCGGCCTGCACCCGCTATATTCGACACCTGGATTTTTAATATGATAAAAAAAAATAAATAAAAAAATAAACACGAGAGATTCGCTAAAAGTGTTTCTGCAAAGGTTCCGCGGACTAAACGCTGGTCTAACGGAATAGGACAAAGTTTTCGAACCGGAGACAGTGACGCGTTTTTTTATGTTCTATTTTTAATTAATTTTTTTTTTCCTCTCTCTCTCTCTGTGTATTACACGCACACAGTACTGCCGCCGTACACGTGGTTCAGGGACGCGCGTGTCCGTCGCGAGATATTTTAATTAGTCCGGTCCGACGACGACGGGACCGCTATCTGCCACGGACGATCGGATCCGCGCGTGGGTCCGGGGTACCAATCAGTCGGCCGACCACCGTCACGACCGTCACACCGTCGGCGCGACACGCGGCCCAGCGCACGGATGCGGTATCTCTGCCCGACGATCTGCTGTTGCCGGTGCTGCGTGTGGGCCGCACGGGCGCGTTATCGTCCGATATCGAGTCTCGGCCGTCGTGCGCTGCGCGACCACAACTGCAAGGAGTTCTTGTTGTCCTGCCCGTGTCCGGGGGGGTTAGGTCGGGCCTTCTTCCGTGCTGAACGACGTCCGTTAGAGCCGTAGCGACCAAATACTGTACTCGAGGCGAAATTCCGAAATGGGGCCTTAAGTATTTTAATTTATAAAAAAAAAATTACAAAAAACTAAATATTTTTTATAAACACAATATAAGTAATAATCTTTTCTTATATTATAAGCGTTTGTTGATTTTATTTAAATCAATAATTTATTAAAATATAAAAATACATATTAATTACAAGTAGATCCGTAGACATAACATAATAATGTTTATAAATTGTATAAGTAAATATATAAATGCATAATATTTATTTTACTCATGAGTAATAAGTTATAAGTAAAGATTAAATTGAAATTTTTTCATTTTTGCACCCTTCCAGGAATTTCACCAGAGGCGTAGGCTCTTCAAAGCCTCCCTCATACTACGGCTCTGAACGTCCGACCGATCTCTCTCCGGGGCCCTGACCACTCGGGTGGCGCGCGCCTCTTTTCCTTCGTCGTCCTCCAGTCACGAGTAATCCTCCGCCCCCGAGCCCAGACGTTTATCTTTGTCCGAACACCCGCGTCTCGGATTTCGTTCCATTTTCAATATTACCGCTTGGTACCATTCGAACACGCACTTTATCCTCAACGACAATTGGTGAAATCAAATGTGCAGCACCCACAACGGCGGGCATTCCTCCAGTGTTCGGTAGTGGTTGCACACCTGCGAGCTCGACTAGGAACTAGAATATGCTCTTCCACGGTTCCGGGTGTACATCCAGGACTCGAGAAGAGCTGCACGCGCTTAGGAGCGATCGGAAAACACACAGGATCGACGATCAAGGTACTTCTGAAGATTTCCGAACACCTCGCGGAACAATGTGTAACGGTACGGTTCGGATAAAGACAACGCCGATTTTTATACGGATGTTGCATGGAAATATAAACAAGAATCGTACTGTACGTCCGAACACTATCTTAAAAAGATTAAAAAAGCTTAAAACGACTTGTAATGCGGAAGCAGTTTTTTTAATTTTTTTTTATTGATTAAAGAAAAAAAAACAAGTGGACCAAACTTCGGGCTATTACCGTAATCGTTGACTCACTCTCTAAACTTCGGATCAAATTATCCCCCCCCCCACTCCCAATAATAGAAAAATAAAATAATAGACTGAAAGTATTATTTCGCTTACTTACATCTATAATATATAGGTATACATATTATATCATTGAGAATGGTTTTAGTCAAATTTGGTTTACTATTCAATACATCTTCTGTTCTAGCACATCTATTCGCGGCCTACGCGCGATATACGTTCGTTCGTTCGTTTTTTTTTTTTTTTTTTGTATCGTGCACCTATTTTTATTTTGCTAACCGTTACCGCACATTTCGGCGTGCGTGTTATTTACCGCCAAATCGCGTTTCGTTACAGCGTTTTTTTTTTTAGAAATCGCTTAATGAATCGTGCACGTCATAACAATCGAACGCATAAATTAGATCCGACTCCAATCACCGGAATATTCGTAATAAGGTCATACGAACATCGTGTGTTCCATCATTTACTCCAAGTACGTTTCACTAAACGCATACCACTCATCGTTTCTCACGTCGAACAAATCTTCCGATCGTAAAATACCGTTGTATTATATTGTTGGATCTCAAGCCACGTGTTTTCGCGATACCTTAAGAAGCTATGATTTCGCGACACCACGCGCAACCGTGATCCTTAACGCACACCGCGTTTTGATTGCGTTTAACGCGAACCGTTTTAATCTCGTTAATTACACTAATTAGTGCGATACCCCAACTGGTTTTAAATTACAGAGTAAAATGCGCGTATACCCATGGCTTATAATTTCATGTTAATTTCCATAAATAGGTAGTTATAACATCTACTCGTATATAATGGACGTGTGTTTGTATTAATCCAACGGTTAATAATACAATGTATTGTAACCGAAATCGAAATTTCTTTTTCGTCCGTGCAAACCTTGAGCTTACCGAATCGGAATCGTTCGTTTGATATAATTATAATATTTACACGAATATTACACTCGTACGCATTTTCTATTAATTAGACGAATCGTTTTCTAAACTTTGACGCGGATGACGGTACGATAGTTAATATTAACCGTGTACACTCAACGCGTACCGTGTTTTTCAGTCGTCATTCGGGCACGGTGAACGTTTAATATTTTTTTTTATCTCGGCCGAAATAATCGATATCGAAACGTAACGTGCTCGCGAGGATGTTATCAGACATGTGATACGTAGTAAAACTCGAGCTCGTCACAGTAATAACAATAATAATAATAATAGCGGTCTATATATTTAATACAATCAGATGTTCAATCTTCAACCCGTTCCCGTAGCGTATCATCTCCGGAAACGGTGTGGTCCTGTGTAGGCGACCTAACGTCGTAGTCGCCGCGAACACATACCTATTATGTATATACACACGTTATAGCGTACACAATTGAATGATATTTATGTACACAGGAGAACCGTGTTTTCGGAATGGGTCAACGTACTTGAGTGGAAGTATTTTTATGTGTGCATATGTTCTCCGTGCCTCTCTCTCGATCTCAACGGTCGCAGGTGTAGTGTTGTACGCTGACGCGGATGAATTTTTTACTCGGCGACGACGACCACGCTACGCGTACGGCTCTTGTACGGATTAGGTCAGATTTATGTGTGGAAAAACGATCATGCTCGGAACAACTACGTTCGATTAGCTTATGTGTGTACATCATTTATACGCACATAGTTGGTACGTTTGCTTGTGCGTGAACACAAATCCGATTGCTAATGGAATTTCAACATTTTCTTCGTAGTAGTACGCACACGTGCATAATAATATGATTATATTCGACCGTGAGAATGATTTCCAGTTCAAGTGCGGTGGTGATAAAAACTAAATTTTCATACGACTTCGTTTTCACGTGCATCGGTCGCTAAACATTCACAAAACCCATATAATATACGGGTCCACCTATATCGTGCGCGTATTATGATAATAAACGCGATGAAAATAATCAATTAATTCGCGCGCGCGCGTGCGTTTATGCATATATAAATATGTATATAATATGCGGCTTTTCTCGTCCGACGACGTATTACTTAGAGATTATCGTTAGAAGAAAAAAAAAAAAAATAAAAACTCGTCCACGCGACCGCCGAACCTATTCATCGTAGATGGTTATGCAAATATTTAAAATACGTACGAAACGCGATCGTGAACAGAGTAAACCTCGAATATTGCGGTTTGTTCTTGTTCCGACAGTCATCGATTGCACGTGATGCAGTAACGCTTCTCGGTGCCCCGAAACGCACAGCTTTACGATAGGTTAGGTTTTCGTGCGCGATGCGGTACAATTTATTTCAACCGAACGATTGCGGGGGCGAAACGCTGACAACAGTAGTACTACATCGATGATCGTACGAACGGGGGGTTAAGTTATTGATGAAGTGCCGACGACTTGACGATCGCGAGACGCACGAAAAGGATGCGCGGGTAAGGATATATGTTCGTGCCAGGCAGTGGTGCAACCAGGATTGATTTTTTGGGTCGGGGGGGGGGGGGGGAGTGAATTCGGAAAAAATAAACAGGTGTTTGATGGGGATGAGGAAATAAGATTAAGTTAGTATTACGAGTAAAATATTTAAATTACAAAAGTAAACTGCTTGACTTCTATTCCATACTGTGGTACCACAAAAAAAAAAAAAAAGTATTAAACGATCGACCATCGAAAAGTCGTAGTAGCAAGGTTATTGATGTTTCAAAGTTGATCGGAACGTTACAAAACATCATTGTTATCTATTATAATACGAATAATATTCATATTTCATATCAATCGGCCGTTTTCTGCGTAGGGTTCGTAAAAATCTCGGAAAAATTTCGGTAGGGGGCGGGTTACAAACCCCAAGCCCGATCACTAGTCGCGCGCCACTGTTGCCGGGAGGTGGGTAGGGCGCGCGCGTTGAAACGCGTTTCGTTCGCCGACCGTTTCGTAAGGGCCGAAAGTCAACTCGCGGAAACGACGTCGTACGGTCGAGCCGAAAACGCGACGTGCGTGCGTGCGATGTAACGCACGAAACGGGACAGAGGAAAAACGTTGCCGTACGACGCACGTAGACGACACCTGCGGTGTACGTGTCAATTACGGACATTTTTTTTTTTTTATTATTATTATTATTTTCTACTGCGCACTCCACAAAGACGCCGCGAAGACGTACACTCGCGCGTTTCGGGTTCATTAGACGTCATTGTGACGACGGCAACCGGACCGCGGCGAAGATGGCCCACAATCGGCCGACTTAATTGCTGAACAATCGGCCAACTAATTCCCATTGGAGACAACACGCGCGCGCACCCGCGGACCGCCGAAGTGTTTAAGAAAAAAAAAACTCTCTTCTCCTCGTTCGTTTCGTTCTATTATTTTTTTTATTTTCTTCGAAACGAAAAACGCGTGATTTTTACGGATCTCGTTTGGACATTGTGCGCGAGCGCGTGTGCGTTACGATATTTTCTTTCCGTGTCGTACGCGTACGGCGTATACGTGTGTTCGGCGCCCATAGAAAACGGAATTCTTCTTCTTCTTCTTCTTCTTCGTTTCACTCGCGTTACGCGTCCGATCGCTTCGAACCGACCGGACGCACGCCGCGTGCACGCCCGTTTGGTCGCCCGGACGACAATGTGTCACGTATTACGTGTACGTCTCGTGGACGCGCAGGTGCGAGGCCACGGTTTTCGGTGTAACGTCCGGGGGCCCGTGCGTTACGCGTGTCGCTTTCGATCCGCTCGTCGTCGCGCGCAAAGGGATCCCACGAATCGTACGGGGCGTGTCGAGTACGTATCGGGAGAATGTGTTCACATCAGTTTTTCGGCGTCTTTCCGTCGTTCGCTCGTCGAAGGCACAGCGAGACCGCACAGTCGATTGGCTCGTGCGGATCCGTTCCGACCGACAGGACGCGCGGGCCACGTTGTGTTCGCTTGGAGCACCGAGTTTACACGGATCGACATCGTACGGCGTGCCGTGGTTTTCGTGTGATGGTTTTAAAAACCACGATTTTGGTTTTTTTTTTTTTTCTGCAGTAGTCTGTTGTGCTACCTAACGTAATTGTTCGTCTTCGCATGGATAACTCGTGTTGTTGATTCATCGCGAAAAATCATTGAATTCCGTGTGGAAAACGTGTACCGAACGAAGCACATCACGAATAAGAATAAAAAAAAAAAAAAAAAAAAAAACATCTTTGCCGAGTACTCGAAAACCTGACATTCTCAAAACGACTGCGTGTCATATTCACGAAAATCTGAATAGAGCAGAGTTGAAGAAGCATCGGTGCAAACGCGCGGACGTCTAGTAAAAAAAAAAAAAAAAAATCAAATAAAAATCCCATTATTATACTTACGAGGGTTTATGACACCCGCAGACATTTGAGCTGGATTTCACGAGACGAAGCGGTGCAATTATTTTCCTTTTTGTCAATTTATTCATTATGATACAATTAACGATTTGTTTTAATTTCAATAAAATAAAATAGACCAACTCGATTCGTTTTTGATAAAAGGCATTCAATCCCGAGGATAAAAGGTTCTCCACTTCCTGGTTGAAAACTTTCCCCTCGCGTCCGCGTACATAACGAATCATTTGTTCGACCCGTACACCACGTATTTTGTACACTTGAAGTTATTTCCAACCGGACAATAATATGCTGAGGAAATCTTTTCGTATACACATCACATAACACTAGCAGTAGATGCACGTCGAACAAAATTAAAAGCTTTCGATAATTAGAATATATTACGTGGAAATCATTTAAAAAAAAAAAAAAAAAAGAAGAAAAAGATTAATATAAACCGTACACGCATTGTTGTTCTATAATATGTGTTATGTTTTAAACTTACTACGCTTTACGCGTCAGTGTTATTTTATTTTATTTTTTTCACTATTTAATTGAACATTTCGATGCAAATGATTTTCAACAGGTAATACGATTTACATAATATTACACTAGCGTATTTATAGCGTATATACATACATAAATACACGGAACTCTGTAACACGATGGCGCGCGCACACAAATGCACATACACGTATAGCCGTCGTGCGATTAAAAAACTGAAAACGATTTCGATCTCCTCCGCATAGGTGTTCGCAGTGCGCGCGGGCTCCCATGAAATCCAATAAAAAAAAGAAAAAAAGTAAACAAATAGATGTGCGAGAAAAAAAAAACAAAAAAACCGTTTACGGGCTTTGCACCCCGACGATGTTGATCCGGTCGAGTGGCATTACCGATCGCCGTCGGGGTGGTACGCGAAAGCAACCCCCCCCCCCCCTCCGCCAGCGACGTGGACGACGATCGATTTGGTCTACGGTTTTTATTCTTTCCCGCAGTCGTCGACGAATATGGTTACGTACCCTTAGGTCAGGCCATCGGCAGCGATGTGGTTTGCCAGTCCGTTACTCGTTTTTACCGAAATGGCCGATTAAAGCGGCGAAGTGCCCACCCGTATCGGACGCGTCTCGTCTTTCTTATTCGTCGACGGCTTTGCAAAACGCGTGATTATTATATTTAGGAATTATGTACCGACTTTGGAATAGCCGAACTCCGGAACGCGGGAAAAGCTCGAGCTACCCCCACCCTTTCCACGCCGTTATCGTTGTTCTGATTCCCTGTACGATTAGTAAACCGTCCCTAACCGCACCGATTCCTTTCTGCGCACCGGTCACAATATTTTCTTCTTCTTTCAACGAAGTTTTCCGAACAAACTTCTTTCGGTCGGTCTCGATCCGCAGATAATTCATCAACGTCTAAATGGTAGAAAACGTTTATGATTGCTAGAGCGTATGCCGCACAGCTGGTACGTAAACGTTGTTACATACGTGACGACGACGGAGTTGTCATAATATTGTATTCGAATAAATACGCATAAAAACGCGCCGCGACCGGTGCTGGTCGGGGTATCCTTTTAATGTTTTTTTTTTTTTTTTTTTTTAATTGGCCGCAAGTATATATGTTATTATCCCGTGCGTACGATTGTACGCGTATAATAGCGCGGCTAGTGGTAATTTACGACTCTCGGCCACGGAGACCGTGAGCGAGTTCCCTTGGCTGAGTAGCGCTCGTTAACACGTATAGTAGTAGTCTTCGCGAACCTCGAAAAACCACTTTTTTTCCTCGGATTATTAAATTGTTCCCCCCCCCCCCCCTGTCAGCGGAAGAAAAAAAAAACACAACCCGTGCGTTGACGAATTTTAATTGATTTTTTTCTCGTAGATTTCGATACGTCCGGACGTCTTAGTCGAACGTACCCGCAGAATGGGTAAGACAAACGTATACATACAAGTGTACGCGTCTCACGTTTTGAATCATTAATTAATGGACTTAGATCTGGTGGTCGAAGCGGCTGATTAACGGTCGTTACGATGGTCCTTCTGAAAGGTTTTCCTAATAAAAAATGTAACGTTTTTACGGTTTTATTTTTATTTTATTTATTTTTTTCTATTTATTCGTTCGTTTTTTTTCGAATCCGTCTTTTTTTTTTTTATTTTCGACCCGTTGTTGTTTTTCGTTCGTAAAACAACACGCGTTTAAGTTTTTCCCCTCTTCCTCCTCTTCGTACTCCACTTCTGACACCATACCGAACTCTTAATAAACGCGGTGTCTATTTGATATGTGTATACGGTATATTCATACGCGGTTAAACGATTTCTCTAATTAACTGGCTAGCTCTGCCCCGCACGAAAACTCCGCGGCTCGGACGACTATATCATAATAACAACAAAACGTATTACACGTATCAACGGCACGTAATATATGGCACAACCGATGCGTGTGCAGGCTTCTAGCGTACGACAATGGAGTTTTTGTCTCTCCGCGAACCCCTTAAATGTTTTCGTTTCACCTATGCGCCGTTCGTTAATTAACGGGGACGACGTTAAAGAAAAGAACGGAATAAAAGACGGATAAAAACCGCATACGTAATGAGCTATAAATACGCACGCAGCGAGCGCCCAACACTGGCGTATACCGCTTTTACGTAGAGTTAGTACCCGGCAGAGGTAACGTAGGAAGTGCGTTGTTATGGGGAAAAAAAAATGACGTGACGCGTGCTAAACACGCATAGTAATATCGTAATGAAATATTGTCAAAACTCAATTTTTACGAGGGTTTTTTTCTCTCTCTCTCTCTCTCTCTTACCACTAAAATAACGTTCAATATATTTTTCAACGCGGAGCAATTAATGAAACGATTGTCAGATTGTTATTACTGTTATGCGTTTCGGCGTAACAATAATACCTAACCGCGCACGTTCGTTCGACCGAGTGATGTACGATTTTGAGTAACCTATTTGCGTATTATGCGCGTAATATTATTCCTATCGATTTCCATGCGAGATATTATCGAAGCATTTTATGTACTGTTACACGCGTGCATGTCACGTGACTCATTTTCAGTTTTATCGATGAACACTCGAAAAAATTTTAAGTTTTTTTTTCAATTCACGTTAAATGATTGTTTTACGAAGGTGGTAAACAATTTTTTTTTTTCAAAACCCTTCTCATACCAACGATTTCGAATTACGTACACGATTGACCGAAAAAAAAATGAACGTTTGACGTTGAAAAAATTATACACACTTTATACACCTGCACCTTGAAGTGTACAAGTAGTTTGAGGAAGGCAGGTCGAGGATCGTTAACAGAAAAAACAAAAAAAAAAAAACATCCTAAACACGGCAGGTTTTAATGAAGCCGCGTGTATATATATTTTATTAAACAATATTATAATATCTAAGGCGATCATAATTTCGAAAAATAAAAAACTACGGCAAACTGTGGTGTATAAAGTAATTAATTTTTTTTTTCAAGCTTTATTGCACAGGTGTCTACTTAGAAACAATAACCTTTTCGAATGAGAGCGATTTCGTTTTCTACTTGTGCGCTGAAATATAATGTTTTATGGTTTGATAATGATTAACGATAATATTGCGTTCCTTATCGTACGACACGATCGCTCGGACATCAGATCCGGTGTGTCGGACCGCGATGCGATCGTCGAAAAAAGCGGAACGAAAAATACGATAATTATATAGACTTAACCTTTGATCGCTGCGATCGTTATCGAAGTGTTATCGCGGACGAGAAAACGCATCCTCGGGAGAAAATGTTGGTCAACGGTTGATGAATACACCGATGTTTAGTGTACACGTCGGAATAATATCGTGGGCACGCGATGTACCCATGGTTAGTTTTTTAAACTATGTTAAGTTTTACGGCAGTATTTTGATGCCGTTAAAATAAGACCATTTACTTTGTTCACTAAGACTCACAATTTAGTCGTAACAACTTACGTAGTAAAAATTTAGACAACAAACACACCGGGATATTTTAGATTCCCGTGTTTTGAAAGTTACGCTTGTGTTTTATTTGATTTTTCACCAAGCATGGACCCAACAAAATGTCCAATTCAGTATTCACAGCCACGCGTGATTTGATTTCGTTATAAAATGATCCACATTAAAAAAAAAAATGTGTAATGTGTATCTTACATACTCGTATAATCGATTCCTTAAATACGGATTCAGAGAGGCCCTCTTCCCCCCTCCTAAAATACGCCCCTGCTGTACACTCGTACTGTATCGAACAAAAGCCGTTCTCGTCGTGCGATACTTTCATTTACATCTCTCGTGCGCGGAGTAGTTTTATGTATACTATATTACGCGTACACGCGCGCTGTGAACACCGCACGTGGTCGAACCCGGTAACAAGTGTTCGGTATCGGACGACGTACCGCTAACCTGGTTTCGACGATCGTTCGAAGACGGAAGCGCGCACGCGTGTACCTACGCGAATTACGATTTTTCTTCTTCTTTTTTTTTTTTTTTTTATTCTCCTTAAAACGTTAACGTGTGCGCGACGCTATTTTCGCTACAATGTCCATTTTTTACATGTTTACGAAGCGTACGGTTGACCTTTATGCGCGCGGGCCCTAGGTTCGCCCAAACAGGTTTTCTTGTTCATCTGGTGCGCGGCGGCACGCCGATTATTCGGGTGATGTCTGTTTACAATAACACGAGCGTAGCGGTTACGCGGCGAACGAAACGCGTAGGCGAATTATTTTACAACAATAATGAAAATGATTTCGTGTACCGTACCGTATTTTACACGTATCATTCGGGTTCTCGTTTCGTTTTTTCCTCGATCCGTCTCGCTCTCGCCCATCAGTCACTGCATCGTGTGCCCTGCCGGTGAACGCGCGAACAAATACGGCGCGTAGCACGGACATAATACTGATACCGAGCCCGGTGTATACCAACAAGGTTAAAAAAAAAAATCGCATTACACTCGGTTCGGTTTGCGTGGGCGATAACGGTTACCTTAGCGTCGGAATATCCATAAACAGCTAGTACAATCGGGTAACGTCGAATCCGTGAGATTGCGTTTATCAAAAGTAATAAAAATCGTTAACTTTTGTTTATCGATCGGATTTTGTTACGAGTTCAATCGATAATGTGTAGTAATGTTATCGAGGGATATACAAATAAAGCGGTAAACTTTTTGTTTTCATTCCCTGACCCGAAAACAATAATTTCAAACGTAAATTTCAACGCGACCGTAAACGTTTTCGACTACGTCTCGAAAAGATCTTTCCCTCGACCAGTGAATCGCGATTTCGGACGCAATGTCGTAAAATCGCTGAAGAACGTCGCGTCCCGAGATTATATTATTCATTATGATTTTGTATATTTTTTTGTCTATGAATTTGATTGGCTTACGCGTGCAAAATATTAACTCTTCGACGTTAAATATGTTGTTGAAACCCGGTTCGACATATACGGTCGACCTATTTCGTTGTATTATTCATATTTATTTTAAATGATTAGAAACTCCGAATCCATCAACAAGAGGTTATTACCGGACCAAACATTCAAATCGATATAATTATTTATTACGATGCACAAACCGTAGAAATTAAACGTTATACCATATTTTTATTTGTTTTGGTCAATAGATTGTCTTAGCTTATCATACGACGACACGTTTTCACGTTTACCTAGCCGCGTTCAACTTCCAGTCCGGCCCGCGCTGACTCATCGCGAACAATTTACACCCGACCGACGTTGTTACGAACGTTATTACTCGCATCGACCCGGGAATACCGAAAAATCACGTTTCCGTAGCACATTGTACGAATTACGCGAGCGGTGCGCGCGAACGATCGCGAAAACATAATGTACGCACATCACAAAACTAGTTTATCGTGATCCGGGAAAAACGGTCGATCTCGATCCAAAACGATATTCGATACGGCACACGGCGTCGTTTCGTACGAGTCATCGATTTCGACTCGCACGGAACGAGTGGGAAGAACTCCGGAGATCCGGTGCGCGAAACATTTTAGTTATTTCAAGTTAGGTTGTTACAAGTGTTGATAGGCTTAAACCGTTGTGCCGGTTCAAGTTGTTTGGAACGCTGTGATTTACAGTTGTTGAATAAAAATCCACCGCCGTTCGGTTTGATCGCGTTATTCGTGCACCTACCTAACCCGGAGGCAACAACATCGTTGTACCGTTCCGAAAACGATCGTCGTCGACAAACTATCCGATTTCACGCGCGTTCCGAAACCGCGCCCGACACAACCGACCTGTTATTCGGTATTCGGTTGCGGCGAAACGGCATACGTGTCCAATGCGCTCCGGCGGTGTGGTGCGATATTCGTCGCTGCGCAACGACAGTAGTTCGACCGTTTGATACCGAAGATTTATGGTACGCGTTAAAAAGACGCATTAAAACAACGGAAGCTGTTGTTGCGGCGGGGAAAAAAATTGAAAACCGCGTCGCGCAATCTTGCCCCGTTGCGACAAAGTCGATCCTCGGAACAATTTAATTTATACGTACGTACGTACGAACACGTATTCATTGGTGTGCACGCCGTTCCTTCGGAGCTGCCAAACGGCATTACGCACCGGTGTGCTGAGCTCGGACCACTCGAGCGAAAGAGACGGCAGCAGCGCAGTGCAAAACCCATTAGATTTTATGCTCCCGCGTCGGTGCGAGACCTGGGCGACCGGTGGTGGCTTGGAGCTCATCAACTATTGGAAATTGGTTTTTTTTTTTTTTTTTTACCCGTATTATTTTTTATATATACCCGCCACCGCTACCCCGTCGACGGTTCGCCGCCGCCGTCACGGGGGCTGTAAAGACTTCTTCTCCCCTCCGGTGCGCACACGAGAGTTTTGCATGTCCCAGTCCGCAGATAAAACCGAATGGAATAATATCTTCTTAAAGAGTTTTCGGGCGCGCCGAGGGTCGTTGCGTTCGCCGCTTAAGGGTACGGTGGACGGAGAGAAGAGAAGCGGGACACGCGGCACGAAAAAAAAAAAGCACCAACCGACTTTTTCGCCCTATTTCCCGCCGACGCCGTAAAATGTGATTTATACAAATAGCTTAACCTTCGATTGGCATCGGGGACGGAGCGGATGGCGAGGGAATTTTGCATGTTTGTTTTGTTTATTGGTCGTCAATCTTAGGCCGCCAACTTTCACCCCTACCCCACCATCTCGTCCCTCACTCATCATGACATAATGAATCCGACAACCTTACGTTTGTGTATATACATATACATATATGTATATATATATATATATATATATATATATATATATATATATATTAGTGTGTGTGTACTAAAAAGGCACGACGATGCGAGCAGGAAACGTTATTTTTTCCCTCTTTTTTTATTGTCAAAATAATAGTCACCGTTTCTTTCTTTCGTTTTTTTTTCCTTCGGTTTTCATTCCGCTTTAAATCGTTAGACGGCTAATGAATTTCGGGACCGAAACACACTTCGCTCGTTTCTTGGGCCATTTGTAACCAAATGATGCTTTCCAGAAGTAAAAAAAAGAAAGAAAATAAAATAAATTTAACTAAAAGAAACACGAGGAAACAACGTTGGGGCGAGCCGGAAGAGTGCCTCTACAGGGTGATTATCGAAAATAAAACGATATTATACTTCGGGACTAAAGTCGTTAAAAAATAAAATAAACAATGATCATAATAAACAAATGTTTCGGAGTCGACGGTGCATGTACGGGGGTTAAAGATCATCCGATTCACCGCCCTCCGGTCCGGTACGCGTATTGGGTTCTTGCGCTCGAAATCCTAACATGTTCATCGGTACGAGACGAACGCGACGAAAATGTCAACGGGCACACGAGAACAAAAGGAAAACGCCGATGACCGCCATCGGGATATTTAATCCTACACAACGCGGCACACCCTGGACACGATGTTAATGAACGGGTCTCCGAGGTTGATTACACGTATGTGGTGCACGCGGACGCGACGGAGAAGAATAGAAGGACTCGTGAATGACTTCACCCGATCAGTAGATATTGTGTATCGATCGTTGCCGTTAATGGTATACACGTATGATATCACATTGTGATGCGTTCCGGGAGGAGTGGACGTGTACATTTTTT
This sequence comes from Sipha flava, assembly GCF_003268045.1. Classification (NCBI taxonomy): domain Eukaryota; kingdom Metazoa; phylum Arthropoda; class Insecta; order Hemiptera; family Aphididae; genus Sipha; species Sipha flava. Next base: position 270,719 of record NW_020273468.1, read on the forward strand.
ACGCGTTTCTCATCGTTTTCATGGTCATATCACGCACCAGCACATTATAATACGCATTCGACGTGGTATTCGTCATTGATATTGTGCATCCCGTACGCCGATTATGAAATTTTCTGAAAAATTTTTATTCCCATGTGAAAGTAAACGTATGCGTAAGGTATAGGCGTGCGTACGCGCGCGCGCGCGCGCGCGTGTGTGTGTGTGTGTGTGTGTATTTAATCGTTAATGCTTTGACATCAATAGGTCCGTGGAGAACAAACTTTCCGGCAAGGCTCAGATAATTTTTTATACAAATCATTACGATTAAAAATAGTCGTCGACCCACGAAAAAACAAACTCGCGTACGATAAAACGAGTGAAACAAATATATTACGGATTCGGTATTTTATTATTACATCATTAAATCAGTTTTTTTTCTCCTTATTTTTTTCCCCCCGAATTCCAATCGTTTTAATTGGACTCGATTAATTTTACTACCATAAGATTTATTTCGGTGATTCCCCAACCCCCTTCGTCTATTTTATCTGCAACTGAAGATTTGTTCGGAGTTCGGTAAGGGTGGGGGGAAGGAAAACATTTAACGTTCGAACGTTTTATCAATTATTAAACTTATAAACCTGAATAGATCAACGTTCGGAATTGTTCGACGACCATAATACGTATTGAATAGCGTAAACCGTATACGAGGGTATGGCTGAAATTAATATTAACGAAGGCCATGTCTACGTGATATTGCTTGTGAACCATAAAAAAAAATATTCTCTGCACTGTGTTTTTTTTTTTTCTGTTTTACTTTTCATACATCAAGTATTCGTAAATAAAAAACGTGGACCGAGGATTTTCCGGATAACTTAAAATAGACTGCATCATACGTTTTCATACACGGAAACAATCCAACATGGTCGACAACATAACATCATTTTCGTTCTGATTTCGGGTCGATCGACAACCGATTGAAACGGAATAGAACAAGATCGTTCAATGCGCACAACACTGTTGTTCGTACGTCCGTCCGTCGTATTTATTACATTTCGGTCCTCGATGCGTGGGAGCGGATGGTTGACGCGAGTGACCGAATAGTTTACGCCACGAAACCGACCGGTGCTTAACAATGTTGGACGTTACGGAGATGAACGTTTAAAGTCAAGCCAATTCACGTTCGCGAGGTTACGGAGTAACTTAATCTAACGAAGTGAAGTCACTGTTATCCTTATTTCCCCTTCGCTCCTCTCCCCGGTTCGGCTCGTAATTGCTTACGGCCAAAATTATAACGGTAACGTTCGACTGCGAACTTTACCAACGACTTAGATTCTCTTCCGGACGAGCTGTACGGGTCAATCGAAACATCAGCTAACGCGCTCAGCACGTGCGACCGAATAAATAACATACAACTACCGTACCGGGGATCGCGAACCTTTTTAACGTTATTTTTGTTTTCCGGTTTTTTTTTTTTTTTGTTCTTTTCTCGCGCGACCGTCGTTTTCACCGCACGCTTCTATCGCGGCGGTGATTCGCGGCGTGCGCGTTCGACGCATCTGAAAGGACCGACCTTTTGATTTCGGTCGAGAGTTTTTCGGATTTCACGCCGACCGCGTTTTCACGAGCACCGCACGAAATAATCGCATTTTGCATTGTTGTTGTACGTACCGACGGACGACGGTGGACCGCGCGAGAGCACTTACGACGCACTCGAAATATAATGTTGAATGGTCGGAAAAAAATAAATAAATAAAACACCCGACCGACGACGCGTGGAATAATAATGCTATTCCGACCGTGCCGGTGTAATGCGATCAACGGACCGCCGACGACGTTCGTGCGCTGCCAGCCGTCCGCGCGCGTTGTTTTCGTGACGAACCGCGCGAGTAGCAAATCGTCTGCGATCATTGATCGTTCGGATTCCGATACGGTCGCACCGACCGCTGTCGGCCGATCGCCGTTCGATACCGGTCCGTAATCTTTTGTGGATCATCTTTCGCCCGTTTTTCTTCTCGCAATTACGTTTTCCGCCCGAAACGATGCGTTGATTTAGAACGCCTCTCCATCCCTTTTTTCTCACGTTCGTCCGACGTTTTACGGTCACTTTTTATGCCAAAACGTTATTGCCGTACGGCACAGGATGACTGTCGCATGGGTGTCATCTGAATCAAACGCACATACCTATTAGTAGGTCCTAACCTAACCATTGGGGTTTAATCGTTTTGCTGTTATGTTCGTTTTTCGCAATTTCCAAGTGCGAAATTGATTTTTTACCGAGTACGCGTCCATCAAAAGTATACGAAAAAACGATTGACCAGATTTAGATCCTCGATGTCGCGGTAATTACACAACAATAAAACGAAACCACGCGTTGTACGTATAATATACGCGCATTGATTGGCACATGATACCTACCATCACGGTCTTGAAACCTGTATTTTCGATATTTGGCTGCGGGGCGATTAACTCGTTAAAAAGTTTTAGTAAAATTAATATTTTAATCGAGTTAATAAGGTGTGTTTTTTTTTTTTTTCATTATTGAATTTCATCATAACCGTTTGTACGGGTTACATTTGATCAAATAGTAACTTATCCTTCGCGCAGTAATTATTTTGTTTTGCTAACGTTTACTTCCATATAGTACATTATAATACACTGTATGGAAGTATATATATATATATATATATATATATATATATATATTATATTCCAAATATAGCAAAATTACATTGGCAAAAACGTTCAACAAGTTATCTCCATTTTACATATTCATATGCTCACAAATTGTAGTGGTTTATTTTCAATAGAATCGTGTTGTTTTTTTTTTTAAGACCTGTCACTTTTGATTCAATTAGAAATACTACCAATTAGTCGTCATAAGTTTCCGATACGTAATTATAACGATTTTCTCCAGGCATGATTTTTTTTTTTTTTTACGATTTTCATATCGTTGACATCATATTGGATTTCATTCGATTGTCTTAAACGTGGTGTCACACGGAGCATCTCGTTTTGTGTACACGCGAAAACCGCTGATTGTGTCGACAGCGGCCAACCGACGGAATTCGTTGACCGCACCGCGAAATCCGAACCCGTTCACGTGCCGTCGAACATGTCCGTTTGGCCGAATTCGGTTACGATTCGTTTTTCAGCACGTTTTTCACGTTCCGTCGTCGTGTAGCCGCTTCCCTCACGTCACCGCGTTTATGCGTCCATCTCCACCGTCCAGGGACAGACCAAGGAACGTGTTCGCTACCCGTAGTCGATCGTATCGTATCGTCGTCCAGTATTCCGGTAAAGCTGTGCACGATTTGTTTCGGACCGGACCGGAATTCGGTCCCAAGGTAAGGAAAAATAGGGTTGACCGTGCGGACGGCGGGCCACGAGTTCAGCGCGAAAAGGTTACCGGTCGATGTGCGCGCGTTTATGTTACGCGCCGTCGCGAGCGAAATCCGACCCTGCGCGCGTGGAAAACCGTATCGAAAATGCGTGATGGACCGATCTCGAAAACGGCGCGTTTCGTTCGGTTTCATCGTTTCTTATTATTCGTTTTTGAGAACCGACACGACAGACAACAAAAAATTGCTACGGACGCGCACCGGCTCGAGAAAAGTTATTTTTTTTTTTTCATCTCGTTTAACTATTTCTCTCTTAGGATTACATTTTCTGTTATCTTATATTTCTATCGCGCAGACTGCAATATTAAGTGTTCCGCAAAACCGATATCGCATCCGTTGTCCATTCACGCAGTTGCGGATAGCGCGCAAAATAATACAAACGCCGTTTCGACGCGCACGTTTTACTTAATCACTTGGACGTTGTCCGTTTAAAAGAATATCTGTCCGTTGTGTTGTGCAGTGCGCAGAACGTGTCGACGCGACTCGCGAGTAGCGCACGCCTAACCCAGAAAAACGTTCCTTGCTCACCGTCGAAACAACTATACGCGTACGATATTTTTCAACGATTTCTAGATAATGTTAATAATCGGTAAATCTAAACTTTCGCTGAAACCAAGGCTTTTTCGGTGCGCCGATCGTACTTTTACTTTTATCCATCTACGCACGGCATACATTGTACATATAATATTATATATTGTACAGTACCGCCGCAGTTGGTCGAAATCTAGAATAAGACTGATCTTTCGGATTTGTCGAGCAGTTTGCGCGAAACGAATAAATACATAAAGTGTAAAAAAAAAACACTGGAAGACGCCCAGTTCTCGTCATAAGCTTCCTCGAGTACAGCGGTAATCGGCTCATTTGAACTGATCACCATTATTATTACTACGGTAAACATATGCGACACTTTATCCGGGAAATAATTGAATCCTTACACAAGTCAAGTACTACTTAAACGTGATATAACGTGGACGGCGGATAAAAATTAAAGTGCGTGCGTGTGCGCATTGAATTAAAAATGAAAACGGAACAAAGTAAAATAAATCAAGGGCGATGACGACCGAGTGCGTTTAGGATTCAACAAAGACCCGATTGCTTGTTAACGTTAAGGGTTTAAGGGTAATACGGCCGTATCAAAAACACGATCGTGATTAAAAATATATCTAGCGGCAATAAATTATTCTGCCCGGCGATGTAATTACCTTGTTATTTTTTTCTTTAAATATTTTAGTGTGGCGACCGACGGTATGCGGTGGCAGCGGTGGCGGATGAAGGTAAACACAAATTCACACTGAACTCGATTTCGAATACAGGTAGGAATATGCATAATATATAAATATACAGGATGCAATAGAATTAGGGAAAACATTGCTGTATGTATTTTTAAAGGTATTTTTTGCATGTCGAGTATTATACAATCGTGTATGTAAATGACACGATTTTTATCGTTACGATATGTCAACAACTTTATTGCACATTGGAGCATGGGTTGATGATATATATTTTTTTTTTTCTAGAAGAATGGTTGCCTACGCAAAAATGTTTTTCGTTACCTCTCGAATATTATACGTAGTTCATTTTCGTTTAAGGCAATATTCCCAATATTCCTATTTGGATTAATTTACAACGATGGCAAATACTGACCACAACGGTTTTTCTAATTTATAATCCATATTATTCATACTTATTTTAAATCCATAAACCATAATCGGTACTGAATTTAATTATTTTCTAAATGTAGAGTTGATTTTGTTGTTAAGGAATTTATTAGATTTGTTGGTTTCATAAGGTTTTTTTTTTTTTTTTATATATTTTTCTAGTCCTAATCACTACAGTAGTTAGATTTATCACCAATCAAAATCATCATCAGTAGTAAACTAAGATATAATGTGGAATTCATTTTATTCTCGATCAAAAATCAATCAATTTTTTTTTTACGCATTTATTTATACAAATCGATATGCGAATATAATGTATATTAATATATCACATATATGTATATACGAATATTAAACGTTTCTGTTTCATCACGTAATAAATATTTAAATCGTACACGTGTTCGCGTGAATGAAACGAGTATTTATGTAAATAGTTTTTTTTAAAACGCCCATGACCAAGTGCAATATCTGAAACATAGTTTTATCGATATCTATTATTGTGAACGGTACCACGATTGCACGTTTGTACAAATGTGTTTATCGATCTCTACGAAGTATTGTTTGTATAAAAAAAAAAAAAAAAAAAAAAAACGAGTGATTCGAATAGCGACGATGACTTATGGCGGTCGCGCAAAGATAACACCGAACGAGAACAATATTGTATCGAGTGCAGTAAAACGTGGCGCCTCCGTTATCGGGGTGAGCCCGTCGGTTTTTCTTGTTCTTCGATCCACCCGAAACCGCGTTGCACGGCCACGGGGAGTTTTGTCGAATTCGCACTCGCGGGTAGTTCGCGGGTCAGGTGTACCGAATATCGTCACGCGATCAACCGCGGCCCACCGACGCGGTACGTGTTTTCCGCGTTCTCGTGCGCGAGGATTGCGTTTCGCGGTGAATTTTTTTTTTTTTTTTTGTCGCCCGACACGCCGTCCCCGAGGGACAGCTCGCGCGTATACCTCCTGTACGGGATCGTTTCAAAGTATCCGTAACCGACCCGAATCGGACACCGATCCACGGGCGAACGATCATCGAACGCGCGGTCGAAAACCGATCGCCGGGCACCGGGAGCGACTCGAAACCCAGGCGGGTCCTTAATGGTAATCGCGCATCGGTACGCGCGCGGTTTACGCGTTCCACGGTTGCCCCGCAACGACATCGTCGTGTCCGTAAGACGACAACGTTCCGCCCCCGGTCGAGCGGAGGGCCTCGGGATTTCGCGGACTTTGCGCGCGATCGATGTCCCACGCGTGTCATCGACGAACCGCAGAGATCGTCGTCGAAACCGCGCGTGGACATGGATCGTCGCTAATCTCCAAGGACGCTCCGAGCCGTACGACGAAACCGATTTGTGCCGTCGCGTCTTATAACGCGTGTAACGTGCAGAAATACACCGTCGACGAACGCGTTTCATCTCTTTTTCTCGTGTTTCGCGTTACCGTGGTCCAACGTTTTTCCTCGATCCGCGATCGATTGCCGTCAACTAACGGCCGTCACCGCGGAGGAGTGCACGGCGTATAACAACATCAATATAAATATATATATATATATAGGGACGCGGTCGTCAATTAAAAGGTCACCCGCGCGCCACGTCTAAACGTGTTCCTTTGGAATAAATAGGCCAACTCCATATCTGATCCGACAGAAGTTGTTGCAATGTTTTTTTTTTTTTTTTTATTTGTATACAGTATTTTTATTTTTTTCATCTTATATCCACTTCTCCGCTTCGCGTTCTCATGTATAAAAACGATCGGTTCGTACGTATATATATATATATATATATATATATATATATATATATATGAACCGGTGTGCCCACTCGAGATACTCGTTTCGGACATTCTAGCCAACCTTCACAAGCTCTACGAGAATATAATATATATATATATAAAAAAAAAAAAAACACGTGAAATAAATAACTCGACGCACACGCGCACACGTGTATACGTACGACGACTGACCGACTGTTTTCTCGATGGGTTTTCTATCACGCGTTGTAAGAGAAGAAAAAAAAAAAAATAAATAAATAAATAAAAATACTTTTTAGTCGATATACCGGTTTTAAGAACGTTGAGACATTTGGTTGACTAGATCGGTCGACTCGACGACAACGACGACGACCACTAACGTGTGTTACGGCCCTGCACCACGCGAATCGACTCGTTCCGTTATCGCTTCGGTGCGCATGATTTGTGCGCGCGCGACCGGTGACTTCGGAGTGGTGTTCGCGTGTGGGCGAGGACGTTTCGGGTGTCGCCAAATACGGCGTTTAAGTTTCTCTGCGGTTTTCGCCGACGGCGTTCGTTCGTTTCGTTTTGTCCGCGGCGTTATTATTTCAATAACGACGCGATCGTTGGGGTTTCGGTTCCCCGCGGGAGTCCGACCGAGAGACTTTTCAGGCGGCCGCCACTGGTGTACGAGAACAATGCGCGCCCGTCAAGTGTGCGTGTTTGTTGTACGCACGAAAACTGTACGCGACACGAGAAGACCGCACGTCATTATTGTGTAAACATCGACGGCGGCGGTGCTGCCGCGGTGTATGCAATGCACAATATCTCGGCTCGGGACAAAAGAGTAGACATACCTATGCGCGCGCTGTGTTCCGGGCCGTCACGAAGGGGATGAAGACGTCACGGGGTTGTACAGTGTGTTTGGCAAACCAAGCGTAAATTTTCTCGGGGATGTAATAAACGCGCCCGCGCGCGCGTAAGGGTGGTGTGCATACGTGTAGACAGTAGTACTCTTGCCGTACGTCGGTCGAGGTTTCAACGGTTTCGGAGATTTTTTTTTCTTTCGAGAGAGCGCTGGAGCACACAACAAAACCGTCGTGATGTTTCGACCTCCGTCGCAAAGTTTTTCCAACGATTCGCCCGCGCGTTCAGTTTCGTGATGATCAACACGCGTGTAAAACCGCGCGCGAAAACGCCGTAACGCCTAACGCCGTACGACGGTATTGTACAGCGCGCGCGCGGTACCCGTCGCGTGGGCAGACGGTATGTCTACCGTATAATGTGTGCCTACACGGTTGTTTCGCGACACGGTACGCATTAAAATATTATTTCGTTCGCGGCCAATGCGACACGGTCGCACGCCACGACTAACCGGAGTGATGCGCACAGCGACAACGTTAACGGCGTAATAACAATACAATACAATATTATCGCGTCGTGACGTAATGTTACGTGGAACAATGCGCGGGAACTGCTTTGCACGGAACGTAAAACAAACCGATGTTTGCACGGACCAGCCGTACGCGTGTGGTTAATTTCGTTTTTACGACCATCGTTCTCCGTTTCCGTCAATGAATCTTTGCCGCGGAGGTCTCTTGTGCGCACCGCAAACAACGCGTAAGCACTTGTACACGTGTTACTGCCCTGACGCGTGAAAGTCTACGTGTCGACCAGACGCCTGTGTACTACATTCTCGTTGGTAACCGTTCACGCGATACCACCGAGAGTTCGTTCGAACCGTTTCCATTCATTTCGCTGTCCGAATCCCAGACGATACACCTATTGCACTTGTTTTGGGATCGCACGGTTTGGAAAAAACCAATATCGAAACCGCGCGTCGAATCTCCCGAACAACGGTGAAACGACCGACTGAAATAATTCCGATAGACACCGTGTGGACCCTGCCGTTCGCGGCGAGGACGGGTCGGCGATCAGGCGGAGGATTGCCGCCTGCGTGGTCGGGCGATAAAACGCGTGTTACGCGAACGGTCGTCGCGACACCACAACAGGTGCATTGTTCTCGCAAAGCTCTTCGGATTATATCCACTGCCCGCGCGCGTACATCAAACGCGTACGCGCACGGTTGACCGCACGCGAATTCGCGTGCGAATCCGGCCGTGAAATCGCAACAGCCCCGGCCGGACGCGTTTAATGGCCCCGGTCGGTTCTCGAGAATTTCGGTCGGGTCGTCGACTGCGCGGTCGTCCGGTCTTCCGCGCCCTTCATCGTTTCCGCTGTTCGCCGGCATCCCGTAAAACGGACGAATCCTTTTTTCGGCCGGTTCGCCCCGGACTCGACCGAACCAAGACGATTGTCTTGCCCGCGCACGGCGTTGCGTTCGTTTTTTGTAGCCGTAAGAGAAAAATAATAAGACCAACGGTCCGGCGTCGTTTTACGAGACGCACAACGTCAACGAATTAGAGGATGACCTCGCGGGACGTTACCGCGCAGTGATGTCGACCGGGACCGGTGTTTTTCCAACGCTTTCGGGGCCACGTAAACGTCGTGCGCCGGCGGTCATATCGCGCCGGAACGATTGCCATAACGATAAATCATATCGTGTGGCACGAACGTTTTCGAACGGCAACTTATCGTGGTAAACCGGTACGGAAACGGCCCGAGAACGCGTGGCACGCGACGCCCGAGGCGGGACGCGGACGGCCGGAGAAGAAATCGTCCGCGACCGCGTCGGCTCCGAACGAAAACGGCCAAGTACACCGTTTCGCGGATACGCACCGGAGGGCGAGAACGAAACACCGAACGCGATGCAACCGATAAGTGTGACGGAAAAGGACCGCGTCGTAGGGGAAACGTGACGGGACCGCGTTAGACGCGGCGAGAAATGTCGACGACGCGTGCGTCTCAAGAGCCCGGGAACGGAATAAATTAATATCGCCCGAACGAGTGCGTTGCGTCGACGTTTGTTTACAGGGCGCACTCGAGCGCTGCGGAGAACCGAACGGTACTCGCGTTGACCGCCGCGCGGTGGTGTTCGACGCCCGAGCTACGTGCACGGATCAAAATTATTAAACGGTCCAGTAGAAACCGGCGGCGGATTGGCTACAAATCTCGGCCCGCGAAATTAGCGTATGACCGGCCCACCAACAATAAAAATTTTTCCATAAGTGTCTCCTTTATTGGCGGATCAAATGCTCGTAAAATTAAAACTATTGACGAAAAAAATCACTTCAAATAAATTTTTCTAATAGTAAAAAATAATGTCCTCTCAACTATCACTAAACAATGTACAAATTCCTATCAAAAATATAACCAAATACCTAGGAGTTCATCTAGATGAAAGACTTACCTGGGCCCATCACACTAAACGAAAAAGAAAACAATCTAATGCACGCCTACGTCTTGAGATGGATCCTTGGTCCATTATTATCTCCTCCTATGAGTTTAAAAAACAAAATATTAATATATAAGATAATTAATACCCCCTTTTGGTGTTTTGGTATTCAAATCTGGGGCCAAGCCAAAACATCTAATATTGGACCCATACAAGCTTTCCAATCTATATGTCTTAGACAAATAACTGGTGCTCCTTGGTATATGACCAATGACGCACTACATAAGGATCTACAAATCTCAACAGTCAACGAACTAGCAACTCGTCATTACAAAAAGTTCCACTCCAAACTGCACTTAAACCAAAACCCTCTTTTATCTCGCATGTTCTCTATAACCATCACCAACAACCCTCCAATGAGGTTCAAAAGAAAATGGCCAAGAGATGCCCTTGCCTAACACACGAAAAAAAAATAAATAAATAAAAACGGTCCCTATAATATGAACTCATCAAACTAATTATGAGGTACTATTCATGGACGGTTTTCCCCCTCCAAGATATACATCTCATGTTTTATATTATATATTATCAAATTTACTTATTGTACTACTTGATGTATAGATCGCGAATATGCATTTTAATAAAATAAAAATAATAAAAAAATGCTCGTAAGAACTGTTAACATCACGTTTATACTAGGTTTTTATCATAATCTCACAATTGAGTACAGTATACTTAAATACATTTATTTTTATAAAATCATTTTTAATCCAAGTACATCTTCGCCCAGCGTTATAATACGACTACCGGCCCACCGGGAAAGTTTCCCGGTGGACTGATCCGCCGCTGGTAGAAACAGCTTTTTATAAACACGGATAATCGATACAATGGCGTTATTGAAACAAAACGTACAAGGACGGACCGGCCGTATATTAGAACATTGAAAATAAATCTGATCGTTCAAACATCACATCGGTTATTCGAAACAATTATGCGAAGGTCAGTTGACGTACACACCGTTTATCCGTGTGATGACCAATTTAATTTTTATCTTATCTTTGCTGTCGTTACGGTTATATTTTGACTATACTTTATCTTAAGTGCAGTACGTCCTACGCGATATATAAGAATACACTGATCTTTCCCGTACGTATCGTTAGTTCGCCTTCGGCGTGCGTACGTAAAGGTGATCAGTGTTTCGTTATTCTAAAAATCTAAATCTAAAAATGTCCAAACGCCAAGATTTAAGTTCTAAACTGAAGTGCGAGTTTCGAAAATCACACGACGTGCTTCCAAAAATTAGTTTACGTGACGCCGCAACTCGTTTAAACGTTTCTCGTCGCACATTAAACACATTTTTCGCATTTTTTTTAATTTTCTTGTTTTTTTCCATAATAAAAATCAAACCAATCGCTTATTAGAAACAATCGGTTAACCGATACATTCGACTTTGGTCCCAAAGTGTTTCTAATGAGCGTCTTCTACTGTATTTATTCGCGCGGAACGTCGCGCGATATTTACTCGTTGCCGCGACACCGCATAAGTGGTGCCACTTCTTAGGCGAATCCCGAATTATCGTCGGATTTGCGTACGTCCCGTCGGACCGAGAACTGGTATTGTGTTTGGGGTTTTGGTTTTTAAATAACCGATAAAAACAAGAACATTAATGAAACGAGCCGACCGTATTTCGATCGGCGCGATTCGGATTCATCCGAATACCTTCGCGGGCCACCCAGTTCAACGCGTTATGTACGCGGTATGTGTGTGCATCTGCGGGGATGATTTCGGAACAGCCGTATCTTATGCTTCCCCTATTCGGAAGAGGTATTGCACAACAGCTGCGCCACGCACACATGGTCATCGATGAATGGATTCTGCCAGTGGCGACCATCGCGCTAACGGTGAGAGCACATAGGGTACGGGAATTATTTAATAAAACAAATTGTTAAAAAGTTAATTTAACTATTTACTTAAATTTTTAATCAAATTCAGTAGTTCAATTGGCTTGAACATAACTTTTGTTAATTGATTTTTAAGATATCCTTCAGGTTAATATTGACATTATTTTGGAATAATTCAAAATATTAATAATAAAAAATTGTCGGCTTGTTAAAATAAAAACATAGATAGTATCATTGATTTTATAATATACCTGCTATATCAAATATATTTACTATAAAATCAATGATAGTACTATGAATACGAAAAGTAACTATCGACAAGAGAAATACGGTAACCGATAAGATTTTGGTTTGCAATTTTAAAAAGTGACATTAAGGATAGGACAGCGATAGAAAAAAAACGAACTAGTTGCTTGAACATTTATGTATATTAAAAATAAATTACAGAAGCAAAACGTATAAGCCACCAAATTGCTAATTGGTATATATTATTCTCACCCGATCGGATCGCACACGAACGTAGGCGTGAACCGCTCTTGTGCGCGTATTATACGCAATATATTGAAAGGTTTTGCCGACGAGGAAAAAAAACCTAAAAACCGACGATCTCCCTCGTCCCTTATTATATGGTCTTCGATTTCCTTTCGCCGAGAAACCAATACGTGTGCGCCCGTGGGCGAGTATGTTTGCGTGCGTGCGCGTGTACATCTAATCTAATCGATACAGTTCCCGGCTATATGGTCCAATTACGGACCGAATATTATTGCCGTTCGCGCGCGCACGTGGTCACGGTCGTTGTTTCATATTTATTATTATTTATTTTTTTTTTCTTCTTCTTCCTCGTCTCCTTCCCCGCGTGTATACGACGGTAATACTTTCGCGGTGATCGTTACGTCGAGGGCCCGTCCCGAAACCGCTGCGGCCGGGATCCCGGTCGCGGCGAACAATAAACGCGTAGTGGCTGAGGCGACGATCATAATTTATATTATTATTATTTCACCCGGTGCGCGCGCGCGCGTCTGGAGAATTGGTCGCCGAACAAATTGTCAGCTATATCGGTCCCCGGGGCCGGTTGGAAATTATTAACGACGGCGTTCCTGGGGCGGTGGCGGTTCCGTCGGCTCGCCGTCCTGCGGGACCGTATCCAGGCAGGACCCTGCGAACGACACGATACGCGCGCCCGTACCCATCGCCGTTTGCAGTTCGGTCGCGTTCCGCGTCCCGTCACCGCTTCGTCACCGCCGCGGACCTGTTGCGACGCGATCGAACGGGAAATCGGTTTTATCCTTAGTGCCGACTCCCGCTTTTGCCGTTAGCGAACGACGAGCACAACTAGGTGAACGCAATAGGGTTTTTAGCACCCTTAAGTTCAAATGTAGCACACCTGTTTTTTTTTTCAGATCTATATAATCTATAATAATGACGTTTAAATACCATTTAATTTTATTTTCAGCAATTTCATCAGCCCCAATATTTGGACTCTAGTTTTGCCCGTGGCCACGAACGACGAGAACGCGGTCGTGCTAACAGCGGCGTACCGGTGGGGTGCGTGGCATACGAATTCCATTTCTATCCCCTTAGATTTATACGGCACTGACTCACCACCGTCAATTTACGCGATAAATGCTAATTGCGTCTCCGACGTGGTCAGCGTTGGCCGTGTTCAACCGTGGACGCACTCCAGCGTCGAATAAATCTTCGGGTATTCCCAAGTCTATTGGAGATTTTACCTGGCCTCGTTCATTTTAATCGTCCGCGAACGACTTAATGTTTAATATATTGAACGTCGAACAAAACCCTATGGCGCAGGTCGTTAGTTTGATTAAAAAGACGTTGGCTAATATCGTTTTGGTTAGTGTATTTTCGGTTACTATGCGACATAAAAAAAAAAAAATTGATACGTACAGACAAATGAAAATATATTTTCAGTTGACTATTTCTGCACGGTGAAACTGTCACGAATTAATAATTTGAAATTATCGTTCGTAATTTTATCTTTTTTTTCAGAAATATTCAATCGGTGTTGTAATACATCATTTGATTGCCGCCGAATCCCGTCCGAAGAGTTGGGTTTTCGATCTATTCACTATCGCTGCGCGCGCCGGTTCACGTGACACGCGTTACCGGACAACGGTCGGAATAAGGACAAACGCGGCGGTCGGACGCTGAAAGTTTCGTGCGGTCGTCACGTCGGTCGCACTTTCGGGCACACCGACGACTGGACACGACCGGTTTTGTTTGTTGTTTTCTTTTTATCCCGCCGGTTCCCGGGCAACGTCGCGGAATCGGATTTGCGACGGGCGACGTTCGGTCAAACCTGTTGGAAAACGTATCCATCACCACCCCGGTCGGGGACGTATAACGTAACAACGACCTGACACCAGGTTTTTTTTTTCCGTTGCCGTTTTAACCGGTGACTACCGGACGCGCGTACTTTTTTACACGGTGAACGCGATGACCGTCGTGCGAGAGAGCCGAAAACCGAATCGTTCCGATCGCGATGCGGAGGAGGAGGAGTAGAAGAAGAAGAAGAAGAAGAAGAAGAAGAAGAAGAAAAAATAAATCCAGTCCGCGAGACGTGTAAAACCCGGATCGCGTGTAGGAACGATACGTTTTCGTGAAAACATCGCAAGACGATGTATAAATACGCACTCGGCGCAGGGGCGAAAGCAGGAAAACGTTTCCTGGGCGTTTTGAATAAAATGTTAAATGTCGATGAACAGCGTGTTATGTTTTCTCGTTATATAACATATTTATATATAAGTCTCGGGGTAAAACTTTGAAACGACTATTACGTTTGTAGGTCAGGTTATTTTTTTTATTTTTTTTTCTTACTGATATTCCGGGCGTTTGAAACACTTCTGCGTTCGATCCTGCACTCACACACGTGTAATGTTTACGCGTACAGAGATACGCTTTACATCGATACACGCACGCATGTACTTATGATATTCAGTGTACGCGAGCGCGAGAGAATAAACCAATTTGCCGCAATAGTTATGACCGCGACTGGTAATTAAGAAGCATATTGTGCACGACCTGTCGGCCGAATTACCTTTAGCTAATCGAATTTTAGCGTTCGTTTTGATTATTGGCCGCGCGCGCGCACGTACACTTATATATATATATATATATATATATATATATAAATGATTTTAGCCTCCGCGATGCGTCTACGTGCTCGGAATGACGAGCGGACGTGTAACAGCAGCGGGTGCACAAAGGCACACCTTCGCGCGCCCTTATATTATTCATTATGCTATTATTACTATTATTATTTTTTTTCTCCTCGCAAAAAACATATCACCGAGTCGGCTACGAGTTTTTTAATTATTCCGCTTCCAGAGTCCACCCGTCGCCGTCGTCGGTCTATCGATTCTTTTCCCGCTACGTACATCCTTTAATCGCACGACAATCGTTCGAAAACGACAGCTCGACGTCGAGTGATCGCCTTAAACGTACGATGCGCACCTAAGACGTTTTAACGTTGCGCGGGGGAGGGGGAACTCGAGAAAGGGTGTTGTTCGTAAACGCATCACATAATAGGATCGGGTGCAGCCCGCGATAATCGTCTGTTTGATCGTAAATCCG
Organism: Sipha flava; assembly: GCF_003268045.1. Classification (NCBI taxonomy): domain Eukaryota; kingdom Metazoa; phylum Arthropoda; class Insecta; order Hemiptera; family Aphididae; genus Sipha; species Sipha flava. The sequence continues at coordinate 286,265 of NW_020273468.1, forward strand.
GCACAGCGCCGGCGTTGGAATCACGGAACAAAACCCAGAAACGGCGCACGACTACGGGCATAGGTCGGCGTGCACAAGAGCCGACGGGATAGTCGACTGGTCAGTTCTTCTTCCGTTTCGGCAGCAGTAGCACCTACCAAGGCAGACTTGCGCTACATAGGACGGAAGGTCTCCCCGACTCACGGGTGTCACGGTCAGTGCCGTCAGTGCGCTCTTGTGTATTTTTAATTTTTAACATTGAACGCAAGATTTTCGTTTTTGCGCTCTCCCAGGAATTGCGCCAGGGGCGTCGGCACCTCTCGCCACCCGGTTGCCCGGTCACGGCGAAGCAAGGCCTTTCCAGGCTGACTTTTGCACGGCCGCCTAAACTCGTCTAAGTACACCGGGTATCGCGGACCGTAGTTCTTGCCATCTTCTCGACACCCCGTCACCGTTGTCGCCATCGACTCCGTTTCCTTTAACGGACCGTAAAACCGGCCGTCTTCTCGGCACTTCATCGCGCTTCCATCAACCCTACAAACCTTATCATTAACTAGTTCTTTTATTCGTATTCGTTTACACGGTTACATCTGTGAAGTTTGAGAACAAATACCAACGGCCGTGGTTCTCGACTTTTGGTCGCGTGCCGCTTTTATATTTATATTTGTATACATACATATTTATGAGGACAAACGAATTAGAGTGATAATTGCATGTGTTACGTCCGTTGCACGAAACGCAACGGTTCGGTTGGCCGTAATTGGTGGGCTCTAGGAAAAAAAAAACGGCCGAGTGCACCGCGAACCGATTTACGAGAAACGTTGTGAAATTCGCGCCAGTGATTTTCACACGGTTTGCGATATTATAACGGTGGCGTCCGTTATCACTCGGACGAATCCAGTCATGACCGTCCGGGGTTAGGTTTTTTCGATGCCCTGATGGTGGTTCGGGCTAAATGCACGTAATGTTTCCTCGCACGGGGGTAACGGTATCCAACATTGTTTCGAACGTTTCGAAGCGCGTAACAAGTGTACCGTACCGGAACTACTTAAAGCAATCGTATCTTACAAGGGTTCCGCTGTATTTACTTAGACAAGGTAAACCTGATGCGTACATACGAGTACACGTTTATTACACGAGTTACCGATACGTCGTTAAAATAAACAATAGTGTCCAGTAGATCGGAAAGAGGGGATGTGTTGCGACAATAACGGACATGGAACCGTAAATAATGAACTTTTCGCCCGGGATTATCGTCTCAAACGTTACGGTACAAGAAATAAAAATAAAAACCAATGGAATCCGACCCTTGAGTAATTATGGTCAATCTGCGCACGACGAAACACTTGATATCATTATAATCGAACGACTGATTGCAGCGTGGAATCGTTTAAATGCTTCTGTACACTACGTCGGCCGACCCGTGATAAGTATAAGTGTTATAACTCGGAACCCCAACGGCGTTTAAAGATTTATACATATTTATGGGTACACGCGTGTTTGGCCCGAGGAACCAACGTTCCATAAACAAATAATTAATCGCGCATTAAAAAGAGGGTTGAAACGCGACTTAATCGCCCCGAGATATTTAATTGCTTATAATATGCACAAATTTTTTTCCCGAGACGTACACACCATTTGACGGATTCGAAACTATAAATTATTTCGTAAATGAATTAACATGTAAACGATTAAACGCGTCCGCGGTCTCGGCGCGTGCATCGTAATCGAGCACGATCCACTGGGCGTTTATTTTTTTTTATCAATATCGTGATAACGACGTCATTAGATTTCCCTGCGTCGTATTACGTAATATCGTTATAACACCGTGGTCCGATATTGCAAATTTTTATTTACCAGATTTGTTCGTGCGTGATTTTTCGAAACGGCGTGTTAATGTCCATGTCGAACGGTAACGATTTCGTATCAAACGAAATCGTCTTCGGACGGTGCGCGGCGAATACGCACTGCATCGTACGGGTGCATTAATGATGGTAAAATAAACGTAAGAGTCCTGCGAAAACGATTTCTCCAGCTCTCACATGTACCGCGAAATACGATAAACAGTCTTTGGTCTGGAAAAATGTCCGTTTAGAAAAATATTGTATTCGTTATTACACGGACGTAGTAAAAGGTCTGCACGACGATAGTATTCGAAAATTTGATCAATTTCGAGTATACATCGTTAACGACGAATGAAACGCCAAGATTTGCTTATAATATTATCATGTAGCGGTCACGCCGTCGACCAAAAAGTGCGTGATTTATAGATTTAAAATGTTAAAATGTTTCTTTCGCGCTCTTTTGCTTGAGCAGACGTTTACCATTATTTCACCGCTCGAAGTACTAACTTACAACTTACCAAACCGACATAAAGCGTAACCTTACGGAGTCGACCGCTCGGTGAATCGTGAACGCACGATCGCGTGTATCCGTCGTGTGCCGTTCGAATTGGTTTTCAAAACCTGCGAACCACGTCAACACGGTTCTCGTACGAGAGTTCTGAAATTATCACTCGGCCATGTTTTTTCCTCGCCGACATCGGGAGAGAAAAAACAGCGTGCGAATCGATTTCTCGTTGTGGTTCGCTTTCGGCTTCCGGCAGTGCACCAGAAAATCGGGTTTAATCGTCGGATCGCTATTTGCAATGACGGGCCAATAAGGATTTTCGATGGCGGCGGCGCCGTGGACCGCGCGGCGATACGATCCGATTGCTGAACAAGAGCCACGTCTTCGGGATAGCAAATGCGAGCGGTCGAAAAACCATTGTCCTGCTACTACTACTCCTCCACACGCACAACGGTTCGCAGGATGAGACCGGGTGCCGGTCGAAAAGCTTTTCCTTTTTCCGTATGCAGGCAACGATTTCTAGGTCACACACACGCGCTCGTAATACCTACATACACGCGCAAACACTGTGCGCGCGTGCGCGAGAGTGTACACGTTGATGAACCACATGCCCGCGCGTATTATAATTTATTTTATGCACTTGCACCGGTTCCGCGTACAGTTTTTTCTTTCGTTTCCCCGCCCGTCCGTCCTACGCGTGTGTATAATATTTTATACTCATTGAATATGTATCGCACGGGAGGGGGGGGGTAGAGCGAAGGACGGGGCGCATCGTTTATTTGAATAAAATTTAAATATCAACGGACTCGTGCGCGCACCGTACGCCTTACGGTAGGTCAGTTTTGGCCCGACCGCCGTGGCAGTTTATGTAAATCCATAAAAACGCATACACGCTCGCGCACATACGTATAGCCGTCGCAGGACCGCGCGCGCATACGTAACAACTATAACGATAGTAATATTAATGGTAATTTATTATATTATTAATATTGTTATTGCCGTCGCCGTCGCCCGGAGTATAAAAAAAATATTATAACTTTTCTGAGTATCGTACAAGTGTGTGTGTATCTAACTGCTGTTGCGTCCGGGAACGATTTCGTATTTTTATCATTACAATGAACAATTAAATCACGGATTATTTTAAACGTTTTCCGTTTCTCTCGCGTGCACTTGTTTCGCGTTCTGCGCACTGTAATTAAAAATCGATCATCACCAGGATTCACGTCCTTCGCTCGTCCCTATTTACTTCCGAACTACGGATCGCAAATTTACCCGGCCACGGTATTTTCGTAACGTCTCGTTCGCCTTCAATGTTCGATTAGTGTCGATCGGATCGGATGATCGACGTTTCGACGATGCGATTGCATCGCGTAACTCCTGAGAAATCCGTGAAAACACACAGCAGTCCCGTGTTGGCTTCTGATACACGGCTACGACGCAACGTAATGTCGATAGTCTCTGGCCGCGTCCGTAACCGGTTTTTTTTTCCGTACGAGTTAATTGTCTCGAGACGATGTAGAGAACCGCGGTAAAAGCGTTAAACGGTCGTCATACTTTTCGAACCTATCGTTTTCCAAAAACGTTGCGTGAACGCGTTGAAGAACTCGATGGTTTTTGCGACGAATCGACTTTATAGTTTAATACAGAAGGGCGTTGTTGACGTGTAATTGTAAATAATATTAGGCGCACGCGATTTTTTTTCGTGATTTTTATACACGTTCCGCGCACGTCCTAATCGACCGATGAGTTATGAGGAATCGTTGAGAAACATCGTCGCCTTCGGGCCCGTTCAGTGACCGAGTGGAACACGTACGGGAAGCGCCTACGCGTCTCTGCGATTGGCGTGTGTAATACTACTCGTCGTACAGGACGCGGAAGAGGAAAACAAGAACCCTTCAGTCGATTCGACGGCAAAATGATGATAACGTTTATGCCGTACAGCTCATTAGTTTTACTGCTTTTGAAACCTTCGAGATGAACACACTTTCAATGACAAAAAAAAAAAATCCAATCATAATGCACTGGTTCGTCCCCCCCCCATCAAAAAAACCTGTTATTACACACACACACATATATATATATATATAATACATACGTACAATTATATTATTTATTTATAGTTACGAACAGATTATTATCATACAAATTCATATATAAAAAGTGGACGGAGCAAATTTTGTTTTCACGCCAAAAAAAATAAAAACCACTCGAAAACTGCTTTTTCAAACAAGTACATTCACAGCAATTAAAAACGTTACCACTAACTACATAGGTGTATACATTTATTTTTTTTTTTTTCGAAAACAGTTATTATTTATACAAATAATCGGAACGTCATTACTATCGAAGTTTAACATCTGACGCCGTTCTAGCTCTCGAAATAAATTATAAACAAGAGATCTTGGCATCGTTTTGTGCACATAAAATATACCAAAATAAGAGCTAACATACTTTGAACGAAAACGTTCGTGTATGGAAAAAAAAAAAAACTAATGACCATCGATTATCGAGCACGGAAAAAAAAAAATCCGTAAAGAGAAACGTAATCATCGCGAAAAATATCTTCCTACGCTATAGTTTTACATAGAAAAAATCAAAAAAAAAAAAAAAAAAGATACAATCAATATTCTCATTTTATTGCTAGGTATCGTATTATAATGCAGTACGGCATGACTTCAGTACGTCCATACGTGGGATCTATAATGTATACGAAAACAAAACGATTGCATTAATTCAGCGTAGAAAACGTTTACTGGATCCGTACACATCGCATACGTTACAAACATCGCACGTGAACGAGCGCTCTTCAGATATTTCAACGTAACGCGTGTTTATAAGTTTCCGACAAAATGAAATCGCATGCGCTCCGAGTGACCGAGTGCGCCGACACCACGCGGTCCGTAACCGTTTACCTTTGAAAATATTGTATTACACGTACCGCTGCAGGGTCGTGCCGCGTGTACACGCAACGTTCTCACCGCGGGATACACGTCGCAGCAGCCGAGTGGGATGAGATTCGATGTACGCGCACAGAGAAAATAGCATTTATAATTACGGGGTTAAGTTGCGTCAGATCGTACGTGTGTGCGCGTGCGCATCACCATCGCTACGCATACATATATATATATTTATGCTATTAGTATAAATATAAAGTATATGAGTGTGTAGAGAGGCACAAGGATATAACCGGAACGGACAGCCGTTGGCCATTTGCGATTCAACGCGCACACCACGCGGGGTCGAGATAATAATAAAACGTACGACGATGTACAACGTGTACAAAAAATATAACCTGCCCGCGATATTAAAAAGAAATTCGTCGGGCTGTAATCAAAAAAAAAAAAAAAAAAAAATCGAAGAACCGAAATTCGACGACTCACAGGATTTCACTTCCGTCGGCGGTCGTCACACCGATCGGTTGGCGATACGACGGGTGTCGTACAGCTCAACGGGTTACGGACGTAACAAATACGTGATGGTCAAGTCCGGTACGACGGTACGCACCGTAACACGCGATACGTACTTTTCGCAGAACACCGTGATTCAGGAAGCAAAAAAACTCTCATCCTGTCGGTCCGTCGGAGACGAACCCGTGAAAACGTCGATAAAACGGGTGTACGCGTGTGGAAATCGAAACCGTCGAGCCCTTTCATGGACTGACAGTCGCGTAGTCGTCATAAAACGTTTCCCACAGTTCCCTTTGCATGCACCAGCGTTGGGTCCCGAGACCGCGGTACTCGTACGACACCGTTTTTCTCGACATTCAAGCTCATAGCCGTTCGTGGTAAATATTCTGAGGAGACTTTAATAATTTAACATAAACTCCGTACAACAACGAACACGAAAACCCCTTTTATCGGAAAATCAATTACGCTCTTAATGCTTGATTTAGTATTTGGTTAACATTTTTAACTTGATTTAACCGTACATTATTTTTGTAAACCAATTGAAATCTGCAATTTTTTTTCACCCGCGGACGACGGTGTACAACGACTAACCGCGGTGCGATGGCACGGAAATCGTTGTCGTGAACCCGATTCCAATAGCGTCTACGGTACGCGGATTATTCTACCCGGCACCCTCCGTCCAACAATCCCTGACCATTACGTGTTACGATTGGACCTGTCGGACGTCAGTTTCACTGAAACGGCGACCGTCGTCGAAATCACTAAAATAGAACGTTAGTCCATCGAAATCAATGTTTATAGGTGTACATGTCTTACGTTTACAGTACACGGGGAACACGCTATAACATATTTCCAATAGGAACAAAAATGTTTCTACACATTTTTAAACGTTAACCGTTTACGCGTAGCAAAGCCTCGTCCTCAAAGCCTCGTCCCTGGTCGCGACCGATTTCGAAAAAGAAACGTCGCGTACGGACCCGGTCGCGTACCGCGCGTAAATAATAATTTCATTTCAGGTACACCGGGCTCCCGTGGCCCGCGACGAAGACGACGTTGAGGCATTCGAAATATTTTCCGAGTTGGCCAAAATCCGTATACAAGCGGCAGAGGGGTGGCATTCCGTCGGTTCCGTGTACACGTACATACGTTCGGTGTACGCGCGCACGCACGTACGATACGTAGACGAAACGAGAAATAAAAAAAAAAATACAAAGAATTTTAATAACAACGCCGAGTGTGGGCGACCGGAACGGAGGGGAACAACCGTCGGACCCGCTGCCGGAGATCAATTAACCGAGACGGGACGCGGACCGACCGGCTGGTGGCGGCCGCGGGTCGGTGGCGGTGCGGGTGCGGACGGACCGAAAAACCCTTCCGGCTAATCCGCGTACAATAATTTATCGGCGCGGGGCCCGACGACGCGATGACCACGGGCGACAACCACCACCGCGGTGCGTATACCGCGACCCGGGGTATGAAATTCGATTTGGTCTTACGTCACGTACGCGTTTTAATTGTTCCACGGACCCGGCGCGCGCGACCGTTCCCGGGTTAGGTTAGCCCTGGGCCTACGGAGACAGTGCCGGCCCGACGGTTTTCGGGGCCCCGTGCGTACGGGAGGAATATTACTAGAAAATACCCTCTGCGCTGAGAAAGAACCATCTAAGAACATTTATTGTTCAGCGCCGAACGCGGTGGACAAATAATAATAAAGATGAAAAGAAAAAACCAGAGTTCGGCTGAAAACATTTGAATGTAATAAGAAATCTGTAAACGGTAAAATATGTGATAAAAGAAAAAAATCACATTTTAATACTTGGATAATTAAGGATTATATTGTAGAACCGATTTTTTTGGTTTTAAAATTTTTATAATTATAACAAACCGGTAATTCCTCTGGAATTGTGTTTGATTTAATTGGATTTATTAATTTTTTTGTAGAAATCTACGTTTGTTCGTGTTTTTATGTAACTAAATGTATACTATAACTGTATTTCGAACCGTCGTCGACGATGAACTATTTTATAAGTGCATACTTCAGAGCTATACGTGATCGGTACCGTATTGAATATCAATTTATTAATTAATGCTTAAATATTTAACGATAAGATTAAAAGAAAATTAAATAATTATTATACTTTTACGTACTGAGTGAAAATATGATATGTTATCGCGTTAATGGTTTTTTACCATGATGTGTGTTTTTTTATGTACATGATTTCGGCCAAAAGAGATGCTCAGATCATCACAATCGTGAAAGGTTTCCGATAGGAAAAGTTATGTAGTCATTACTTAGAAGAAAATCACTCTACAAATTTCCCAACAGTTTCCTTGATGATTTTTTATTGCCGGAGAATCGGAAAAAAATACAGCACACTGGTTTTAGCTCAAATTGGTTATTTTTCATCGCCGCTGAAATAATAACCATAGGAATCCGGAGGTGTGCGGGTGTTCAATTCCTTTAATTCTCCGTTCAAAACTTTACCGAAACTTGAGCCATAAAATTATTGTGAAAAAATCAAATTTTAACAAATATTGTTTAAGAAAAATAAGTATACGCAAGGGTTGATTAGCGTGTAGATCTGGGCATAGGGGCACGTCTTAGTTCTAAGTCTTTTAACGGGCGTTGGTATGTTGTCGCTGACTGCGACGCAGTAAGCAAAATTTACTACTTCCGTTATAACGACTGACTGCAGAGTTTACTGTTATGTCAATGTCTTAATACATTTTATTATTATTGTTGCCGTTTTTATAAGCCGTTTTGCTTTCGACATTGAAAGTGATAATAAAACGTTGAATAATTAATGAAACCATTTCAAATATATGCTTTTAACTGATGAGTACATTGATTCATCATAAAAATTATTATCATTTATAAAAAAATAAACATTACAAGTATATTTTCCAACTTAACTTTGGTTTTGAGTTTGCACTTATCGATTTCAGTTAAAATTTATAAAGAAAAACGTTGTTTTTTGGTTCTCGACCGCATAAAAAGTTGACTGAGGTCTAAAACTGCATCAACCCAATTTAAAGCGTTATTTATTTTAAACCTTGAACTGTTCTGATGTAATACTTTAACAATTTTACATTTTAATTAGTTCCACATTTTTAACAAACGTCTAGTGTATATAATTTTATACGCTTGCGAAATATTTTTATGATCGCACAAACTAAGTGTTGGAAAATTAACTTTGACGAAGTAGGGCGTTTTATCAAATTTTTAATGTACGAAATACAAAAAAAGATTGTGCTGTTATTCTATAGTCATTAATCGTGGTGACTTAAAACATTAATCGATTTCTTAAAGTAGTATTTTATAACGGGTGATTCATAACTTCCGAAACATTTTAATGAAATGTAAACAAATCATAAGCACTTGAAATGTTCGATTAACGTTTAAACTTACGATATTAAAAATTTTTTTCTAGTTTTAGAAATATGAACTGAAACTCTATCACTCGAAATTGTATTTATGGGAGCAATGGTATAGTTCAGAAGACCAATACGGTAATTCCACAATATCATTTACCCGTCCTTGTATGTCATTCCATCTAGGAGTCTCATCCATTTTATTTTTTTTTTTTTTGGAGGGAGGGAGGGAGTAGGTAAGTGAGCATTTAATGTGCTTTCTGAAGGATTTTTTTTCAGTATTTAATTTTTTTTTTAGAATTTTATAAAACCAAAAAATCTTCTCGTCTACGCACGACTCAAGTGCCGTGCAGTACGAGTTGTTCAGGATTAGATAACACGTTGCCGGCGGACATCTGCGTCAGTTGGACGTATGGGACATGAGCTCCGTTCATTGTGTTCGATATAAGGGCAACGTTGTATACTACGCACACGGCGCACACATACTTATGCACGTATATAATGCGTAAAGTTTTTAGTCTAGTTTGCACCGCGTTAAGGATCGACGAGGCGACTGTACAGGAAAAAAAAAAAAAGAAAAAAAAAAAAAAAAAGAGTTATTCTCATACTCGTCGCGAGGGACCTAATGAGAACGTCACGGACACGGCGCGTCCGTCTCGGTCTTTCCTAAAGTCGATTTGTTTATGTTTCCGTTTCGTTATCGCCGCGCACAAACGTGCGTGCGTTAGTCAGTGTGTGCGCGTGCGTTTGTGTGTACAACAGTCCGACGTTGTAATATAGGAACGTACCGTGATATCGACGTATAGCATCTCGGGTAAACTGGTTTCTATAGATTCGTCAATTCCCTTATATACGTATACATGTTTATTATACGCGAGCACAAGTTGGTCGATTTTACGGGCGACGTGCGACTCGACTGCGATCCAACTGCGGTGCACACGATACCTGGCGCGATGATTCGGAGATACGTTTCACCCGAACATAAAGAAACATTCAAACGCAATATCCAAACATTCGTTAGTGCGTTGAACGGGTTTTTTTTTTTTATTTTTTTTTTTTTTTTTTTTTTTTTTTTTTTTTTTTTTTTTCGTACTGCGGTGTCAAAATAATTTAGAACGGTGTCGTGAAAACATAAAAAAAAAAAAAAAAAATTAAACACCTCTACACAATAGCTTTACGAGTGTACTCGGGCCATGTGAGCCACGATGTATATGTATGTACGCGTATTGTACGTGTGCTGTACGCGATGCGTTGGTAATTAATAAATTCAGTTCGTTTTCGATTTCGTTAGCGTACGCAGGATGCACCTAATGAACTTTCATCCGACATTCGCTTATCGGCATTGTTACGTTCGAATATTAACGAGAAACTAGTTCGTGCGCGTTACCCCCCCCCCCTAACCACTGGTCATGAATAATAACAATAATATGAAACGCTGCGGTGCAAAAACACGAAACCGTCGAAACCGGTCGTCGGACACCGCAGCTGGTCAGCAAGACCACTCTGGTGAGTGTTTCTTAAATAATTCAAAACTTTATTATTTATTTTTGGCACACCAACAATTATTTACACGAAATCGTATGCAAACAGATCGGGAAACGCATATTATATAGGCCACGTGTAACGTACGTACGGATTCGATTTCCTGCTCTGCGCCGCAGCGAGAACACGTCTTGCGCACCGGACGAGAACAGTGATTTTTCTTTTTTTTTTTTTCGCAGAATTCGCCCCGGAACACGAGCCGTCGCGGTGCAACGCGTGCGCGTCCGACGTCCGACCCCGTCTCCGGGGCTGTCGGGCGAAACGGCCGGGACGATGGACGGATTGTCGCGGCGCGCGCCCCGAAATGGTGACCCGGAGGCGAAGGAAGAATACGCGGCTGCGTGTACAAACGGCTGTGCGAGACGCACTTGTAGACGGAGTGTCGCGATCCGTAGCAAGTGCGTGTGAACGCCGCGGCCAGAACTCCGTCGCGCGGGTATTCTTTTGAAAACGTCTTCGACATTCGACGGGGCTCCCCGCGTATCCGAGATGTTTATCTCCTTTAAGCGCAACGTCGTGTAGCCCGAAAGGTGTCTGGCATGTTACGCCATCGGTGTGGTGCGCTTACGCGAGTGTATACATATATACCTGACCCCCTCCCCCCGCTGTACACCGCGGTGCGGGGAGGAGATGGAATTTTCCTCCACCCGTTGCCTCCTCAGACTTGACTCGATCGTCGTCGTCGTTCACGTCTGTCCCTCGTCGTGGACGATATTAATTTTTCCCGTCTCGCACGATTATACGTATACTCGTACGTATATATATATATTACTCCCTCTACTTCTCTTTCCGTGTACACGGTATTCGAACGACGACGTGTACGATGTGTGTGCGCGCGTGCGTACGTAACGTACGTATGTGTACGGGATACGCGTTAAGGAGGCGAATATCGCTGTTGAAGTAAAAAAAAAAAAAAATAAATAAAAAATAAAAACGACCTGCGTGAAGGCGGCAGGACGAGGCCGTCTCCTAATCCAACGGATTACGCCGCGGGATCCTTTCATAAAACGTATATATATATACAAACGGGTTAACGCACAGCGCGCATGGTACACAACGTCGTGTACGTTCTTAACGTCGGGGCGCCTTTTTTCGTGTTCGTTTCGTTTGGTGAAGGATCGCGCGTGCAAGAAACGTGCCGGAGTTCCGAACCCGCGCGCGAGACGGCGATCGAAAAACGTAATACTTACGATCAGAACAATAAAAACAATAATCGTACCGCGATCCGTGTTTGGCGTCGTCGCGTGGCTCTTCCATCCGGGGCGAAACGTTTTCGTGCAAAACGCGATACACCTAAATGTACGGACGCGCGGCAGTTGGAACGAAACGCGCGTGCTCTTACGAATCAGAACAAGACGTGTGCGGGTTGTTATAAATTATCTTTTTATACGCGACAAACAATAGAATACGTACGATTTTTTCCCCCGTCTCTTCGCCCGGCGGTTCGTTGTTTTTATTTTTCATTTTTTTGTCGGAGATCCGCGAATTCGCGCGCGCTGAAACGGGACCGGGATCGTGCGGTCACGGTGCGATTGGAAAAATGCTCGTAAAAAAAAGAACGTTTCATCGCACCGCGACCGCTTTTTAGCGGCGATCGTTTCGGCGGGAAAACGAATGGTTCCGATACGGATTTTTCCGTTTTGTTTTCCGCGGGAAATCATCACGTCTCCAGGGCGGACGGCTGTTTCAAACGCACACATTGCCGCGCAAACGTTTTTAGGGATACGCTGTATTCACACACACACACACACACTCGTTCGACCGTCGTGGTTGTTTATTTATTTACTTGGCCAAGGCTGTGCAGGTGTCGCCCGAATAAGCGATACATAGTAGGTAGGTTGTTTACGAAAAAACACACTACGTACGCGCACCTATATAAGTACACACACACACACACACACACACTCATATATACACGAACGGCGCACACGTGAACAAAATTAAAACGCATCACCTTGAGGTGACTCTAACTGGATGTGCACCGCTACCACTCTGTACGTAACGCCAACCGGTTATACCCGACACGCAGTGATGCCCATCGATTTTGCAATACACGTTCCACGACGGCCTACAATAATTTTGCAATTCGATTGCGATTTATTTTTTTTCTTCTTTTCGTTTCCACTCCGTCCAATTTCAATCTTCCCACGGGCTATTATTCGCGTGCGCACGTACCGCGGTCGTGTCGTCTCTGAACCGTCGTGCGCGTACGCGCCACGGCCGTCGAACGCCGTTGGTAGGAAGCCAAAATCACGAAACACGAAACCGAGAGCGGTAGCCGGAGCAGAAAATAAAGAAAAATAAAAACATCCAGCGTCGTCGTCGCGTGTTCGCCTTTCGACGGGTGTCGGCCTTTTTGAGATGTGGTGTTACAGAAGAATGTTGAAATTAAGTCGAACGGACATGGTAACAAACGAGGAAGTATTACAAAGAATGTCCGAGACAAAAACCCTACGGAGTGGTTTCAATAAAATGAGAAACGTATGGGTTGGACATGTATTAAGACATATTGGGGGTTGCTGGAATTAATTATAGATGGCTGCATAGAAGGTAAAAGTGCTAGGGGAGGACCAAGAATATGCAACAAATATTAAAGGACCAAGGATGTAATTCTTACGATGAAACAAAGAGGAAGGCAAGTAACAGGGAAGAACGGAGAATTGCTACAAACCAATCTCAGGATTGAGTACAGAAAAGAGAAAACAAGATTCTCGGTGCTGTCGCGTGTTCGACGGGTGTCGGTCCCTTTTGTCCGTGGCGAGACTAACCTAACCGGGTGGGCGCGTGCGGCGTGTGAGTGCGTTCGTACCGGCGTCACCGGTGTGCTGTCCGCGCGCGCGCGCTCGGACTCCGCTCACGCGTATGTCAAAGTATCCATAAAAAGTATATTTCTCGGTCGTCGCGTTCGGGCCGAAAGTCATTCTGTCTTCGCGTCGTCTTTCCTTCCGACACCGAACCCCGATCGACCAGCGTTCTCTTCGCGGGCTAGGACGAGTGCTACTTCACCGCCGCTCTCGAAAACCCGAAAAATACCGTTTAACGAACGCTCATGCGTCGATCACGTGCGACCACGGCATTATTCCCAGTCCCAACTCCCTCGCACGAGTTAACCGTGGCTCGCGAACCCCGGGCGACCCGAGATGTTTATCCGGACTTACGCAACCCTTGTATTTTCGGGCAAAGTGCAATGGACGTCCAGTTGACGTTGCAACACCGAGTGAAACGCTGGTCGACTTCTAGTCAACGTTACGTTATCGAATCGTTTCCGAGACCGACGAAGAACCGAAACGTCACGTAAATGATTTGCTCGTCGAAAAAAAAAAACAAATAAATGCTCAAAAGGTGTTTTTTTTTTTTTTTTTCAAACTGATTCGCACTGTCTGAAGTGAAAATAATACGTGAACGGTTTTTCGTTGAAATTATTCGCGACCCGTAGGTCGAGGAAAAAATGATTATCGTAATGAAACGATCAGGCGAAACTCAGAATTGTGATCTACTTGCGCGTGTAGTTATCGCTCATAGTAGTACGATGTTACGTTTATACGAGTATCACTGTGAAAAACCGCGGGACAAACCGAAAAACAATCGTGGTTTGGCCGTAGAAAAACGCAAAAATCATATGCATAGCATTATAAGTCTACGACTTTAAAACTTGTACTTTTACTACTCAAAATCTTGTGAAGCTTGGAAAGACGGTTCTCCCGATATACTACTGCTGCTCCGACAATACGATTTTAGCAGATTTAATACGGACAGTTCGATCGAATTTCCACGGACCTCGGAGTAAAATGAAAAATGTATTGACTTCAGAACAGTTATGTTCTTATACGTTCCAACCTTTCGGATAATATAAATCTGTTCTACGCACATAAAAGTCTCGTACAATAAGTCTCGTAAAATCGCAATGGCACTATTATTGTAGCGGTCGTTTTTCTGTTTTCTCAACGGAGATGTTCAATAGATTATATTATTCGCAGTGCGTTGAACTTCGCTCGGAAATCGTTTTTGAAACACGACGGTGTACAAACATTGGAAAATTATACAAGTCTTACGACTTTCGAGAAAGAAAAATAGATAAATGACAATCATTCGGATTCACTGGGACTACTGGCTTGTTTTTCTTGAAGATAAAATATCTCGACCGACCAGCCCGGGCACGATAGCGTTATGACATTCGCGCAACGATAGATCGGCTTTGAAACGATTTTAACCAAATCCAACCGGGCGGCTTCTTTGCATTATTTTTCTTTCCTTCGGCGACCGTTTCGGATTCAAGTGCACCGCGTAATGTGCTCGATAAATGTACACCGTGCGTACATTCCACCATGATTATTTTCGCACACGGTTGCGGTAAAATACGCTGGTCGAAAAGCGGCAGCGGTACCGGGCACCCTTTTTGGGTTTTGCGTAAGTTCAGAGTACAAAAATCTACCGAGGATTCGCGTCCACTTGCAGCGCTATTATGACCGTACGCGTGCGCGTTCAAAACTCGCCACGTACTCTTTATATCCAGACACGGGCACGGGTGCACAGTATTCATATTCATATTCATGTTTACGTTCGCCTATAAATGGGACACGGGTGTAAAATAATTAATTAACGACAAACAACGGCGGTCGGATGTGTGAAAAATTTAAATAACACGTCCACTGCGTCTAACGGTTCGTAATCGGCTAGTAAAATACACGCGTACCGGTCATTATTCATTACCATATCAACTCGTAAAACCGTATCGTATTCATATGTTCGGTGGCGCGTACACGCGGACGATACATTCGCTAAACGTACGCTACCGTCAACGATGTAAATTAGGTAATAACGCAAATGCCTAGCCGACACCATAACACTAATAAAACGGTATCGTCGATTAACAGATAAAATGGGCATCGTTGTGAAAATCAATTATTTCGTTAACGCAATTACAACTATGACTAAGGAAATCGCCTCCGAAAGGATGGACAACGCTGATAATTTTGTTGAGAAATTTATAAAATACAAGACAAATAAATTATGCATGATCATTTATTTTCACGGTTCGTTGTACCGTGACACTTTGAACTGTAAATGAAATATTAAATTTTTTACGAGCACATCTATTAGCTGTGCATCATACTTTACAGATACATCTAGGTACACGCTTGTGATCGCGCGATCCTGTAGCCAGCAGCCTGACGGACGGTGAATCAATTTAACAAATCGATTTTATAACGCAATACCGTGTTTCTAATCCGTCAAACAAACGATCGGCTTAACATTTTTGTCAATTATGTTCGAGATGGAACTTTCGTCGTTACCGGAGAAGTATCCCCTGGAAATAATCGACGTTAACATGACTGTCCCTAGCCAATATCGTACTCATATACCGTCCAATCCGATCAGAAATGTCGTTGTTAGCTAAGAGCGTTTACGTCGATTCCTCGGTCCGCGTATTCGCCGTTAACGTGTACACGTTTAATGCGTACAGTTTTAGCAGCTCCCGCGACGCTTTGTAGAGATGTGCGCGGAAATTCGCATAACACAATGAACTCGAACTCGACTATTCCAACATCATATCATCGTACCGGATCCGTCCACGGCGATTACAAACAGCTTAGCCGCTAAATAATATAATTCGTTATTCAACGCGACGATCACACGACCGACTTCAACTGCACGCGAAAAGTGCATCGTTTCGGAAACAGTAACCACAGTACACGTGTGTGATGTTGCGAGTTGTGTACGAAGTGATCTGTCGGACTAGGAATTAATTCCACCGTTTTGATCGACCGACGTTATGCCGAAACACGACCGAACAACACCGGTAAGTTGTGCGATAAACGTGTGCAGTACATCTATATTTGCTCGTATACGCGATTTGCGGTGGAAAAACAAATAAATCACGAGAAACGTGAACGCGGCGTTGTACGATGATCTTATCCTTTGCCGATGTTTCTTCCTGTTTTCGAACAAGACGGACGCGCGAGAGCTCTTAAACACGAACATTATTGCAACCGCACGAGCAGTGCAACGTATCCGCGCCTAGGCTTCGGCGGGCCTTGGAGTTCATCGATAATATGACTTAAACGTTGTACCCGTTTTGTTTATAATAATTTTTTATTCGTTTTTTCTCGAGTGTCATATGGTGTGATACGACTGCAGTGCGTGGTGATACGGATGACGACGGGCAAGAAAACCGAACGGGTTAAAACCGTGATCCTTGCGTACGAACGCGTAACGGATTTCTCGCAGGATTTCAAACAGAAATCAAAGGACGTAAACGATCGTTTACTTTTTTTTGTTTTTTCACGCTTTTCATCGATAATAATAGTCTTCCGCTTGCACTGTAACAATATTACGCGCGTTGCGTACACACGTGCAATCGTAACGATGACGTGTACCAACGCGGTCCACACACGGCCGTCGACCAAAGATCGTGCGTCCGATCTGGCAAACCACGACGACTTTTGCCCGACCTTGACGAACGTTTGGCACGACGAGCGTTTTACAACAACCGGGCGCGCGCTTATCTCGTGTGTGCGCAGCGAAGGATTTGCATATTCCGCGGCCCCGGAAGGACAACAGCAGCTCTCTCGCGACGCCGACGCCGTTATCTCCGGAAAAAATGCTTCGCCATGCGCTTCCGTCGCGCGTTTCGGCTCACCGAGTACAATGATAATGATAACAATGATATTAAATTGTATAAATATAATGCGGCAAAGTCGTGAAGAAGTGTCGGCTGATGCGCACCGAGCAACGCGCTGATTTAAGCTATCGAATAAATGTGAATCACAACGAAAACGTTGATAAAAATAATAGTTACACGATGAACGTGCGCGCGACCGATCAACATATACATGTTAATATTTTACGGAGAACGCGACAAATCCGAAAGGATAGATTTTGTGTACACCTATCAGACACCTATAGCTTGTGACGGACCGTAAACCAGGTTTCCCGTAAATGGTTGCTGAATCAATAATATGAACATTGAATCGCTGGGAAAAACAAAAATTATTTTATTCGATTCAAGCCATTATAACAGTTGAAATGTTGTTATTTGGATCGGTTATCGCGTTGATTTTCGAATTTCATGAGACTAGTACTAACGAAACATTTTTTTTTTATTTTTTTTACTAATTATTTACAATCTATACAAGACAATTAAGTATAATAAGTAAATTTGGTGAAGGTTAATAAGTGACAGGAGGTAGCATTAATGGGCATAACGAAACCTATCTTATTCGTCCGTAATCCCGTCCGAATTACTAACCGTCCTGCGCACTCGGCTGTACGTTACTCGCCCGTGTTACAAGCCTTTGGTGCCAATCAACATTTTGTCCGGAAA
This sequence comes from Sipha flava, assembly GCF_003268045.1. Classification (NCBI taxonomy): domain Eukaryota; kingdom Metazoa; phylum Arthropoda; class Insecta; order Hemiptera; family Aphididae; genus Sipha; species Sipha flava. The sequence continues at coordinate 304,238 of NW_020273468.1, forward strand.
CCATCACCGTTTCGAATAATAAATATTGAAACATCGGTTTCGGTCACCGGACGGCCAACAGCAGGTTAGGGGTCGGCAACCTTTTGAACCACGCGGGCCATATTATTTTTTCAAATGTTTGTCAAGGGCCACATTAAAAAAAAAAAATGTTTACATATGATATATACTAATATTGCATTGCTATTATATTTGATTATTTAATATAGAAATATGAGTGTAAAAAATACGAATGTTACAAGAAAAAATTGCTTTTAAAAAAAAATTTAATTTTTTGACAAATTAAACATAATGGCTTACCTTTGTTTTCGACGAAAAAGTATAAATCAACCCAAAAGTTATTAAAAAAAAAACATGTTCATCACAAATTGTTCTCTCTTTTAGTCGCCATAATTTTTGGACTTCATTGTAAAATGAAACTATTAAAAACGCAAACAGTCACACACGTACTGGCGTAATCACGGTTAAATACTAATTGCTAAAAAGCAAAGTAACTATGCCCATAGATTAAATATATTAGATACATATGTATTAAATACATAGATTAATTTTTAAATATATATATATATATATAAGTATATTTAATTTATCCTATGAATGAGTAGTGCAGCCATCATTATCTTCGACTCCGATTAGATAATAATAACAATTTTATAGATTAAACCTACTATGTAACCACATAGAATAAACATCAACTATTAACGATTAGATTTTATTTATAAAGAAAAAATAATTGAGTAGTATTGAAAATTGTATGAAAAATTTTATTGAACAAAAATAAAACGCAAAAATTAACCACCTTTGTGCGGGCCATAAAGAATTGCTTCGCGGGCCACATGCGGCCCGCGGCCGCGGGTTGCCAACCCCTGGCCTACAGGATTAAGGCGAACCGTCGACGTGGAATGTGCAAAAAACGATTTTCGACCTTATCGGTGCAGCAGCAGCAGCAGCGTACCGCAACGTGTCCAATCCGACGGAAACGGCAACGGAGACGCGTACACACCGTTTAATTATCGTCATTATCGCGAGTCGTGTTTATCGATCGTCTCCAGTCGGTTCCGTTAAAAAACAACTAGAATGCTGCCGTGTGCAACGCGCGCAGGATAATAATAATAATGATAATAAAAACCGGAAACCTTGTACGCTATATATATATATACACATATGAACATAATCGGTAAAAACGGGTGCTGAGGGCTATCGAAACTGGTATTGCTGCTGCGACGAGAACCGGTGAGCCCCCGAAGCAGCGCGACGGTGTAGCTCAACCGGAGATAGAGAGAGACGGACGAATCGACGACAAAATATTATAAGATATAAATCCGACGGACGTTTATAAATACGACTGGTCGGCGGACCACGTAATGTAACGTATATGCACGCACGTGAATAATAACACGCGTAAACGTGGTGCAACACGTACGTGCACGCGGACGCGGAAAACGCGCGGCGACCGCGTCGAGGATAAAAAAAAGTTCTAGGCGCCGACTAATCGATCGGTGAACGGATTTGTCGGCCGACCGTCGTGTGCGATCGTTACACGTTTGGATCGCGTCACGGCGATGCAGGTACCGCTCACGGCCGACCGCGAAACATTGTTTTTACCGCGCGACGTGCAGAACGTATTTCGTCGATGCGTAATGTCATCGTCGGGACGTGACGCGTCGCGTTTCTCCACGATGCGCTCCAAGGACGTTTCGCGAAACGTACGAAAATCTACGACAATAACACTGTACGTAACGATTTTAAATCGGTACAGTAATATCGTGCTCGCGACGATCTTCCGATGCATTCGCCGGCCGTAAAATACGTAGCGGAAGAATTAAAAAAAAAAAAAAAAAACGGATTCAAGACAAAGCGAAACGAACGGAGGAAGAGAAAAAAAAACCAACACGGAAAAAGGTCTCACGAGCCTCCGCGCGCATACATAATAAAAATATAATAAAAGCGCGAATGTGACGTCCTCGTTACGCGACGTATTAGTAATACGTCATATTAGCCCGTTAATCTGTTTCTATTCGGTATTATTCGTCGCATAAAGAGTAACGGACGACGGAAAAAAAAAAAAAAATTATCCTTATAAAACATTTTAACATTTTTTTTTTTTTTTCTTTTCTTACGCTCTTAATGTTTTTCCCGGTAGTACTTTGGGTAGGTCCTTTTCATTTCGGCGGGACCGTGCGCGCCGCGGCTACACGCGTATTTATCTCTCGGCCGCGCACTGGTACGGGGGGGGGGGCCGTCATCCGTCTATCGCCCAGCGTGATATTTTTTTTCTTCTTCTTCTTCTCTTAAAAGGAGATTACGACAAAAGAATATTGTATTATATGTTCGTTTACGGGACACGAGGGTCCGCCAGGGGATAAAACATCGTATTGTTGCAGCGGCACCCGATGTATCAATTGACCTGGGGGATGTAAAAGTCTCTCTCGCGCGCGCGCGCGCGCACGTTTGTTTTGTCGGTTAACAAGCCGAGAAGAAAGAACAACACGCCCCGACTTGCGTTCGTCCAGACACGGTTTCGCGTTCTCTCCGTCTCGTACGGGACGTATCCGTCGGTTTCCTCCCCCACGTTCCCCCTTTTTAATTGGCCGCCAGACAGCTTTCGTTCGACCCTTACACAGTAGGACGGCAGTCGATAGCGTGTTTTGGCTACGAAAAAACAAAAATGTATCTTTATACGCGTATAATACGGTTTTTTTTGTCTTTCCCGTCCACGCGCACGGTTTTCCGACCGCGTTCGTAATCGAAACGTCGTGATATCGCTTAACGTTTCGATCGTCCCTACCGCCGTGATTACGGCGTTGTGCGCGCAGAGCAAAATTAACTTCAAGTTTCACTCGCAACGATCAGTACGATTTTCGAACAACCCGATGAATGCACGTTACATCGCACAGTAACCCATCGGGTAGAAAATATCAACGAGACACAGTATTATTTATTCAATAATAATAATAATAATAATAATAATAATGCACTCGATTGCAAGAGTCGTGAGTTAGTCGTGTGGAAAATATCACGATACCGTATTAGTATTGATGAACTGTGTAAGTAACGTACCGTGTAGTAAGGTTCAGGTGTCGTATAATACGCGGAGACGGTACCTTCGAACGTGTTCCACTGGATAGCATCGAATAAGTGATCGGAATCGTTATCTCGACGTACGGTTGATATGGATAGGCAACTTCAAGAGCATCATTGTTTCGTGAGTATACATACGAACGTCGTTTTTATCGTTTTCCGCAGCTTGTGACGGGCACGTGGAGTCCACATGTTCTCGCAATATTTATGATGTTTATGACAGTTTTAAAAGTATTCGATGAAAACAAATAATGTAATGGAAAAAAAAAAAAAAAAAAAAAAACAAACAATACGAGATGTGTGCATCGTGCGAAGGAATGTCGCCACCGCGTAGTACGTTCATCATATAAAAATCCTGAACGATTTCATCACGGATACTTCAGCACGAGACGAACGGCCGAGTTGAACGATTGTTTTTGCCGCGCGCAGTGACAAATGTCTTTTCTCGCGTTCGATTTTCATCGATCGATCAATTATCGCCGGACAGCTGAAATCGCGAAACCGCCCGCGGCAAACAATAACCGTCGAAGGAGTGCGATCGCACGCTACGCACCGCAATGTTACGGCGATTCGCTGCGGAATGTAGGCGACGTCGTCGAAGGGTCGTCGGCAAACACCTGCGCCTAATCGTGTAACGGGACGGGTCATCCGAAACGTTTATTTCGGGACCAACGGTCAGTCGAATGGTCTTCGTGATGTCGACCGCGATGCGAGAAAAAACGGAGACACGGATGGGGTACGGACGAGGTGCGCACTAACAACACGCATACGCTTGTACGCGATTGTTATTTTCGTTGGCCGTACAGCAGAAAATATTGTTCTCGACTCGCACGCTCGGAGGATTGGTCTGCTATCGAACGAGGAAAATGCCTGTACACGGGCGCGGAGCAATAATATTCTTTTCACTCGCCGCCGCGTTCTTTGTGCCACATTCACATATGAAATGCGCGCGCGCATTGTACGCATATATGTTCAAGAGTACACGATATACATATATATATATGTATATGTGGTTAGGTAAGGTATTAACCCGAATCGGTAGCCCGACGACCGTGTCACCGGCGCAGGAGACGTAGAAAAATCGTTATCGCCTTAATTATTGTCCCACGGGCATAAATTTACTTCACGTCGACGTACCTTTTGTAGGCCGATCCTTTTGATGTTTCCCGACGGCCGCGGTGACCGAATATTATTTCAAAGTTTTCGGCTACGTACAAAAAAAAAAAAAAAAAATTAAATATATATATACAAAACATACCCGGGAAAAACCGTAACAACGGCGGTAGAAATGCCGTTTGCACGGAACTCGTGTGTAAGATTAATTGTATGACGCGCGTACACGTATAAAATGTATGTTCCGTTTTTCAGTCGTTTCTCGTGCCGGCGCTGCTGCTTCTGGAGGTACGACGAAGACGACGGTGGGAAGCGACTTTTGCGTTCCTCGGCGTTTCCGACGTCGTACTATTATACTGTTGTTATTGCGTATCGGTGGAAAAACGAACCGGGCGAAATATTATAATAACGGTGTGCGTCCGCAAGACGTTCGTTTTTTTCGACGTACACGTGAAACGTATTATGCGCAGCCCAAGGGCGTGTTTGAGTTGAAGCCATGGGATTGGAGGGGGGAGGGGTGAAACTAATTTTTCTTCGATACAAACTATAATACAAATAATTTACACTTCTTTACCTACAGCTCATGTTCCTGTTATAATGATAACATATTACAATGATAGAATAATAATTCTTAATTATTTACACATTACATTTTTTAAATAAATCAATGTATGATATTAAAATAAAATTGCGAGCCATGGGGGGCGAATGCCCCCTTCGCCACTCCCACCACCTCAAATACGCCCTTGACGCGGTCAGCGGCGAAAAGGCGTCCGGTAAAAAATGGTCAAGCGTGCAGAACGTGTCCCGGTGACAAACGATCGGTAGAAATACAATATTTATCACGAAAATCTCTAAGCGCGCGTTCATCGTTACGACTAGGGCCCGGATTTCAATGCAAAGTGCATTTTTTTTTTGATCGGTCATAAACGATGCTCTCTAAGAACATAATTCGTTTCGTGTAACGAAGGTTTCAAAGCTACTAATTTGATTTTGCATTTTTTTTTTTTGCATATTTTGACGTTTTTTAATTTTTAGTATTACCAGGTTATATTGTTGGTTTGTAATGCATATTTGGAGGGCTGTAGCAAGGGGATGGCAAGAGGTACCTACGTCCTGGGAGAGTGCAAAAATTAAAATCTTGCATTTAATGTTAGAAATTACAACGTTCAATGTCGTATGTTTTGTTTACAAAATCTTTAACATCCTTAAATTAAAGCAATCGTTGAAAATAATATCTAATAAACTTAATATTCTTTAAATTGCAAATACATAAGGGCGCATTTTGAAGTTTCACTCAGGGCGCAATGTTTAGTAGCTACGGCATTGCATATTTGTTCGATATACTTAACAAATTCGGCCTATTCGAAATAATATAAAAAAAAAAAAAAAAAAAAATTATTTTCTCGTTTGTCCGGTTTTTCCCATACGCATTGTCAATCTTTATTCTTCGATTCAGTTTTTATCTTATCTTAATTTATTATTGGCTATGGAACGTCAGCGGTATTCGGTCGAATAACAAATATAATCAGTCGGTTCGTATTACATCGCAGACGTTGCTCGTATTACGTGTGTTAAATTACGCCTAAAATAAAAAAAAATTTGCGTCATTTTTGTGGTAAAATGCATTTTTCAAGAACGTTTTCGGCTATTTTTCAGAGCATATTTGTACGGTTTCGAGTGCATCTAAAACCCGGTGTCCTGGTCATGACTTAAATAATCGTACGACCGCCCAGCGTTCGTCTCCCGCACGAGAAACGGTCGCGTTGGTTTTTCGACGAGCGTGTGCAGAGTTTTAGGACGCGAACGTTGCGCTGGCAAAACGTTTTTCTCGTCGTCGTAACGCAACGGAAAACGGTTTGCGGAAACGCGCGTTCGTACCTTTCGGGATGAATGCCGTTGTCCGCGCGTCGCACGTCCGTATACGTTCGCGGTACGTGCGCGCGTCCGTAAGTATGGGCACGCGGCGAGCATACGATTATAGTTAGTTTTTAGTTTTATAGTCGAAACCAACGACTTAATGTGTCACGCAGCGAACAACAGTAGGACGTGCGGTACGACTCCGGAATGATCGGCGGAGAGGGAGGGGGGGAATAGAAGAACAGAAAAATAGTGAAAACGAACACCGAATGGATTCGTAGTCTTCGGGATAATGGTACGTTCAACTGTTGCGCGAGATGTAATCGCAACGATCCGTCGTCGGTTTCCCGATTTGATACGCGGGGTTCGATTGCCAAACGAAATCGCGAGGACCGAACGCGTACGACCAACGCGTAACTTTCCTAGGCGGTTTTAGTTCACGTCACCCTGTTAGAAAGTTCGTTTTTTTTTTTTTCCAGAAGGATTCGGGGTCGCATAAAACGTGTTACACCGAAGTGCTACAGCTACGAAACCGTCATCGTTCACAACAAACCGCGTTACACTATCGAAAGGGAACACGAATCGAACGAATCGATTCGGTTTTCTTACTACTCCCGAAAGCGTAGCTTGTGATCCATCACAAGGAGATACATTTAAACAGATAATTTACGTGAAATTAAACGCATTTTTATAATTCTCGGAAAACCCGCTTGAACCGGCGCAGCCCTAAGCCTGGCCTATTTTGCCACCGCATTGGGCCCCGGCCCCGGTCGTACCGTTATTGTTGTCACCGGCAGTTACGGTGGACGCGACGCGTTCCCGTCGGTCCCGATTGCCGTGTGCTCGCGACGAGAAGGAAACGTGCCCGTGCGCGCCAACGTAGCCTAACCCATCCGATTAAGAACGGCGATCAATATGCACGGTACACCTGCAACGGTATTCGTCGGTATAACAACACGGTCGCGCATACTGAACGCGCGCCAAAACTTTTGATTGCGTAGGTGTACCTGAACTAGTTGCTCGCAGGACTATTGATGCGGTGACCCCATTTATTTTTGTACGTTTTCCAGCGCTGAACATTCGGCGCGCGCGCAGGGACGTATTTATACTTAATTCTACGGGGGGGGGGGGGGGGGGGGGAGGGACTCAACTTTTTCTTTAGTTCAAACTCAAGGCTTACAAGTAAAATTGTTGGTAATATTTAAATCAGGTGAATCCCTGATTTTTGTGGTTTTTCTTTTATTTTTAATCTAATGCCCGATCCACTTAGAATCGACTTTTGTGTAGTTCTTTCTTAACACCTGTCCGTGTTTTGAAAGTTGCGTTCGTGTTCTATTTGATTCGTCACTAAGTACGACAAAAAGCCCGATTCGGTATTCACGGCAACGCGTAATTTGATTTCGTTATAAAATGGTCCCCATTGAAAAAAAAAATTTAAACGCGTATCTCACATATAATCGATTTCTTAAATACGGATTCAGGGGTGTGTGTGTGTGTGTGGGGGGGGGTGATCGTCCCATCGTCCTAACGCTCATATGTGCACGTAAATCTATTCATATTTTTTGGGCCGCTCCGACAACAGGACCCGGGTAGTCCTGCGCGCCCGGTTAGGAACGCGGTAGGTTTTTTTCCGTCGACGTGGAACCCGTCGTGTTGGCACAAATCGTTTTCCGGAACAGTCGGTCGGGACTGCGGTCCACCACGGAAAGCGAAATCGCCGATGACCACCGGATTCGGGTCGACGATCGGTCTAATCCACTCGGACAAGCGACAAACAGTATGGTAATTAAATAACGGCGACCAAAAATGTAAACGGTAATTGATGCGAGTTCGCAACGTGACAATTGGTAATAAATGCTGAGCGCGAATAAGTGTTTGTTTCGCCGACTCGTTTATTTTCGCGATCGACAAACCGTATAAACGTTACGATAGGTTAGCGCGTATCGCATACCGCTGTATACGTTAAACCAGGGGTCGGCATGTGGCCCGCGAAGCAATTCTTTATGGCCCGCACAAAGGTGGTTAATTTTTGTTCAATAAATTTCTCATACAGTTTTCAATACTATTCAATTCTTTTTTCTTTATAAATAAAATTGTTATTGTTATCTAATCGGAGTCGAAGATAATGATGGGTGCACTATTCAGTCATAAATCAAATAAATATACTTATACATATTTAAAAATTAAATTTTTAAATACATTTAATCTATGTATTTAATACATATGTATCTAGCATATTCAATCTATGGCCATGGTTACTTTGCGTTTATAGCAATGTTAGTATTACACCGTGATTACACCCGTACGTGTGACTGTTTGCGTTTGTAATAGTTTCATTTTACAAGTAAATCCAAACATTATGGCGACTGAAAAAAAGAAAAGTTTGTGATGAAAATCATTTTTTTTAATAATTCTTGGATTGATTTATACTTTTTCGTCGAAAACAGAGGTAAGCCATTATGTTTAATTTGTCAAAAAATTAAATTTTTTCTTAAATGCAATTTTTTTCCAGTAACATTCGTATTTTTTGCACTCATATTTCTATGTGAAATGATCAAATATAATAGCAATAAAATTAGTATTACATATGTAAACATTTGAAAAAAAAAATATGGCCCGCGTGGTTCAAAAGGTTGCCGACCCCTGCGTTAAACCGTCCAAAAAACATAGGTCATCATGATTATTTTATTTATTTATTTTTTTTTTTAAGTATATTACGCGCATCGTGTCGATGGATTATTCCTTTTAGAATCGGATTAAAAATTTAACAGGCACCGATCCACCGTGTAATGCGTTTCCTACGCGCACGTTTACACTTCGATCTGTGCAGCCTTCACGAACAATCAAAATCGCTGCACACAATTACGTTTAATAAACACCTTTGTTCGGTTACACCTATCCCATTCGATGGCACCGAAGAACGCACAATTCAACCACTACGTTGTACTGCTCATTACACAACGTGTTCACGAAAAAATAATAATATATACACCCACTGCGAACACAAACATTTATACGTACACGTGTTTAGAGTTGAGGGGTTTTCGCGTAACATAACTGTGTATGTGTGTAAACGTACGGATACGATGAATACATAATCATCGTGCGCGTTAACGAACTTATAATAAACGTTCAATTAGTCGGATTCAAATTAATCCGTGTTTTTAGACGTGAGTTAAACACTCGTTCGTTATTCCTTCTTCTCCTGCGCCTTTCTCTCCCAACTGTTTGTAGTCGGTCACCGTACACGCACTTGTTGGCTGTGTTTTTTTTTTTTTTTTTTTTTTTAAAAAAATGCAAACACGTACTCGCGTCGAAAACATTACACACGCACGTGTACGACGCGTAAAATAATGTGTCTCGTATACTATTTTTACCGAACACATATATGTAAGTACGTGCGTATTATGCTGACGTGATCTATGTGACAGCAACGGGACACACGCGTGCACGGCTAACTATTACTGTACGGTTAATTACTATGCCGGATTGTATGCAGCGGACCGACTTAAAGTCTGTTTACGAATTCCGTACGGCTCGTCGGTGACTTATTAGAAGAATGTTAATTTTTTACACTGATCTCAAGATTACGATCAATATTCATGATCGTTCGCGGTCGGCTGCGACGACGTCGTTGACGATCGGTCGCGCGCGTGTACGATATGTTGGTGGACTATTTAATTAAAACTTTCGGATCCAAAACCGACTGCGTGAACACCGCAGTTGTTACGAAAACACACATACACATACACCGTTTACGGTGCTGCAGATCTGGTAACGGTGAAACGGGGGGAGGGGAGGGGATAGAAATGAAATTCGATATCCGCTCGATGAACTTGGAACCACAGGTATAAATTACAAACAATAACAATAATAATAATTATTATTATTATTATAAAACGTCCTGTGTGTAAAGTGTACGTTGTTGCTGTGACGGGTTTATAAAATAATATATTATACAGCCGATGTGCAGAAGAGTTAAACATTCCTGACGCTCCCGCCCGACAGCGACGGTGGCGGCGGTGGCGATGGTGACGACGGCGACACCCTATGGCCCCAAAAGTTTTTCCCATCAAACTCGTTTCAAACGCGTCTCGTCCTTAATATTTTCCTTTCTCTCTCACTCTCACTCTCTCTCTCTCTCTCTCTCTCTCTCTCTTTCTCTCTCTCTATCTATCTCTATCTATCTCTATTTCTTTTCATTACTGTGTTGTTTAGAAACATTCTCAGAAAACCGAGCGTTTTATTTTCGTACACAATACGACTGCCGGTGTTTTTTATTTTTATTTTTTTTTCAGCCATCTATCGGTTGTATCGGATTGATTGACAGACAACAATCGACGACGACAACAACGAGCAAGGTGACATTCAACCTCGTGTGTGTCCGTGACTGGGTTTCTCATTTGCTCGTTTCAAAAACGTCGTCGTCGCGACTACGTCACTCTCTCACACGTGCACGCGCACGCACAAACGCTACAAAAGAAAACCCACGTGAAACTTTGCAGACAATACGCTTCCCCGCGTGTCCCCGTCCTCCTTAACTCGCTGAAGTCCAATACGAAACCGTAAACACTAGTGTCGTTCGTTTTCGCCACTGTTAATAATAATGTCACACATACGCGTATACGTTGTACAGGGCGCTATGGACAGATTTGACGAATCGCATAACAAACGTGTAAAACGGTCAGAGTTTACCGTGTAACTGTGTGCAATGCGTAAATAACGTTCGCTAGTTTTCGGTACGGCGGCCGTTGACACGTAGCCGTATGATGCGTATACACGCGCGAGGATTACGCACGTTGAAATAAGTGCCGTTCCTTTCCGTCCACGTTATATGTGTACGTGTACGCAATATACGATTGCCGAAACGCACAAGAACAACGTTACGTCAAAGTCGTCGTCATCGATAATTACCACCGCGGACGAGATTTTTATTTTATAAATTGACATTTTTTTTTATCGTAACGGCCCCCGTCCGTCTCGTGAACGCGCGCTTTAATGTCCCGAGTGATGGACACGAGCGACGTCACGTTACTTTAGCGCGACGACAAGCCCGTCAAACTTTTTCTCTGACCGCGCCGGTTACACCGTTCTTCACTCACAGATGCGTACACCGGCACGCGGTCGCCCGACGCATTAAAACGATTTATTAACTGTGTCGCCGGACCTATTCGACCTGTGTTAAAAGCGCACGTACACCGGCGCACGAAACGAGTGAGCAGCTACGGTTGAACTTTAGTGTTAAGACATGTTCGAAAAGTATCGATTACTCGCGAACGCGGAACAACAACAACGGTGGCGGCGACCATGTCGAGTAGAAAATAGGGAAACGCCGTGGCGGCCGCGATATAGCGGATAGATAGAGACTGAGAGAGGGTGAGAGTGAGGGATGCGCGAGGAGAAAAAGAAAGAGAACGCGCTCGCGTATACCGTACGTGCACGCGGGGAAGTGAAAAGTGAGGACGGAGATGGGGAAATAGCGGTGAGGTGAGAGAGAGAGAGAGAGAGAGAGAGAGAGGGAGAGAGAGAGAGATAGAGAGTGATGCGGATAACGATGGAAAGCGACGGTGGCGGTGTCGGTGTGCGGCGGTGAAGAGGTAAAGGACAACGAGAATGATTTTTTTCCTCGAGAAAGGAAAAAGGTCCTGGATTACCCAGGACGAAGGGATTGCAGGGGCGGTGGAGTTGGATAGCGGGCGCGGTAGTGGCGGCGGGTGTGATACGTGTATACGCCGCCGCCGCCGCCGCAGCGTGCGGGGTGCGTGCGTGGCGGGTGCGCGCGTGCAAGACTGTTTTGTATGCAGGACACAACAATTCTCCACGTTTCGGGAGCCCGAAGAAAAGGAGGGGTTGCCGGAATTATGGTCGGCGGCGGCGGCGGTCGTCTGTACACGGCCGGCGGTAGTCGACGCGGGGACATGAGGGGCGAGAGCGAATGTTCTCTCTGTTTGGAAGAGTAAAGCGTATACATGTATACGTATAGTGTATAAAACATAGCGCAGTGGTAGTAGTCGCTGTAGTGGTAGTATTAGTAGTAGTAGTAGTAGTAGTAGTAGTAGTAGTAGTAGTTGTAGTAGTAGCGAGGCAGAAAAAAAAAACAGGCTAAGAGATCAATACTGGTTTGACTCGAACACGCGCGCACGCACACACAAGCACACGCAAGCACACACGCATACGCACGCGAAAATAAATAAATAAATGAAATAAAATAATAATATAACCGAACCGAAGACGGGAAGAGAGAAAACGCCTGACCGCGCGCGATATATTTATAATGAAATCGCAGGAGCAAAAAACCGACCGGGCCTTAGGCTGATTTCGGCGTGTACGCGACGGACAACGAATATTAAGGACACGGCGCGCGTGTATGATCATGATACGCGTGTGTCGGTGTAACCCGAGGGTATAATCTCGATCGATACGTACCGACGACCTTGTCCGCAGGACGTGTGCGCGCGCGCCAAGTCGAATCGTGTTCGGCGCATTATATTTATTTCTACAAGTGCACCAGATATTACACGTTGTATTACGCGCGAGCGGTCCGCATAAGGTCGGGACCGTCGGTAGACGAAACGCGTCGACGAAGTTTCACGAGAAACGGGTAAACCGTAATATTCTTCCGATCGTCCGATCGAAAACCGCCTAAAAACCCGCCGATAAATGTCCGACGGAGTGGATCTGTTATGAAAACACATTACTGATCATTAATCGCACGACGAGGAACGACGGCGATTCTGTTGTATCGATTCATATGACCACGCCGACCGGTAGCCCGCGAACAGATAACCAAGCACCAGTATTTCGTGATAGTTTTTGGGACGCGTAACCGCAGCCGGGTCGGACCGGACGGGAATCGGTGGTGGGCCCGCTGGCACAGCGCCGCAAAAGATGACTGTAACGACATCCGTAGGTACAACTAAGGTTACGCAACAGGGTTTTTAGCACCCACGAGTTCAAGCGCAGCACTCCTGTTTTTCAGATCTATATAATCTATCCATGGTAATTACAGATGAATATAATTTTATTTTATTTTCGGCAATTTTCGCCGAAATTCGGGGCGTAGTTGCGACCACGACGATATCGTACCTGACACGAGCGCCGATCGCGTTGCACGTTACGTACGGACACGAATCGCACGCGACACAGGAAATTACGGACCAGCGGTCGGCCGCGCCGCCCGTCGGCCACGTCTTGTGTACTGAAAATATATCATTAGACTTCGGACGGACGAGCGTAAACGCGGTGTCATCACGATACGGCGATGATAGCCGTGAACACACGGAACGAACAAGGAAAATAAACGTTATCGTGCTCGCCGTGACCGTTCGTTGAATGTTTACGCTGTTTCCAGGTACGCCCAGCAGCGGTGTACGCACGACGAGAAGATTCGAACCCCGAATCATTTTTACGGCAGCCTTACGGCTCCACTGCGGCACATAAATTATTGTTTTTTTTTGTCGTCCGGGTACGTGCGAGTGCCGCCGCCGCACAGGTCTACCGTTCTTCGGACCGGTTCAGCGCCGTGCGGACACGAATGATTTCATACGTACCGCGAGTAATGCCGATCAGCGTGGACGAGTTGACCGATTGCACTCGCGGTAAACGCCGTGGATCGTTTTACACGCGTTGAACGAACATCAGTCAACAGCGGTAAGCTGCTCGATGCGTTAAAGTACGTAAAACCCTTTTAGACGTTACGAATCGGTCGTTTCCTTTCCGACCGCCGGGAAACCGGTGATGTTTCGGTACGATACGGATACGCCGAACACGTCGCGACCCTCATCGGCACACGATCAATGCACTCGATCCGAACCGAAACCCGTGCCTACGTCCGCGTTTTGATAGGAAACGAAGAGAAAAAAAAATAATCGTGTGCGCTTAACGTCATGTGTCGACGAGTAACGTGTCCGTATCACAGCTAATACGATTATCGCGTCGTACGCAACGTAACGCGATCGTTTGATCGAACGTACACACGTCCATGTTCACCTGAATGGAAACGGTCTCCGAAACCGTTTCGTATACGTGTCTGTACAATGTCATGCGTGGTGCCGCGTAATCGTGATCCCCGGGCCGGACGAACGGGATTTACGGTTGTCACGGGGTGGAAAAAAAAAAAAAAACTTCCGAACGAAGAAACGAAATCTGGTATCGAAATAATTAAAGACCGATCTCCGGGGACGACGCGCGTGGGATTTCGATTCGTCCGCGACGAAGAGGAAAAAAAATTAAAAAATAAAAAAAAAACCCATCACTAACGCACAATACACGCGTACACACCGACTCGCACAAATACGAGCGTACGCAATACGAATATATATGTACACGACCGGACGTATTACGAGCGCAACCCCTCGCGATATCAACACGTCCGTCAGAGAACGATTCCAATATTTCCGAAGACCGTCGCCGACAAGGGTCGCACACGTATACAAGTGTGTGTGTGTGTGTATGTGTGTACGGTTAATGGTCGAACACGCGCCAGGGACGGAGAAGGGAAAAAAAACACCGCGAGACGTGAATTGCTACGGGTCGGGCGGAAGACAAGAAATACGACTTTTGTGTGACGGAATGCGAACGATTCGCGGGCGACGATGACGAATCGTAACGCCTACGAATTTGCGGAGAGAAAAAGAAGTAAAAATGCGCGAGAGAAAAACACTCGCGCGCGCGGCGACTCTTGTAGGTCGTTCGACTCTCGCCGGGAAGGAAACGTGTTCGGCCGACGGGTACAGGGATTATCGGTCCCGCGCGAGCCCCGCCGAGTACGTGGCGAACCGGTGCTCGACCAGGTGAGACGCGGTCGTCGGGGATAGTGTACGCGCGTACGTGTCCTGCGCGCGCATTACGATATCAGACGAGGGATCCACGGGTCCGACGGAAAGGGTGCGTTTTCAACGGTTAAACGCGACCGAGCGCGTACCGGAGACCGTCGGCCCACGCAATACGGCTAACGTAGTATGTAACATATTTTACGTTGTTATATAAGTTAATATAATAGTTGGTTTTGCGTTAACAGCGTCTAAGGGCCACGTCCATTTGCTCTAGATTTAAAATCGTCACCGTTATCAGCGAGATCCGAGATCGAACCGCGGGTGCCCTTCTCAAAACGGAACAAAAAAAATTATGTTTTCTCCTTAATTCGAACGATCACGCGAATTCGTTCGTCATCGCGAAGGAATAACGTGAACGTAACAGATTTATGAAAACCCACCTGGAGCCTGAAATAATTACAACAACGATAAAACATAATGATTTATTTGTCTTGTACAAATTTATTAAACAGAAGAAAATAAGACTCCTAGCGTTCGAGACTTGGTGTTACAGAAGGCCACTTAGAATAAGTTGGACAGAACACGTATCAAATGAAGAAGTTTATCGAAAATCCGGAGAAATAAGAAGCTTTCTGAAGACATTAAAAACAAGAAGAGCCAATTTAATTGGACACGTACTGCGTCATAACAGTCAACTTAGTAGAATAATAGAATGTGCCACTGAAGGGAATAATAGCAGAGGGTGACCGCCAATAAACTACATTAGTCGAATAGTTAGAGATATGGACTGCAGATCTTATTGCGAATTAAAAAGGAAAGTTGAGAAGCGCCAGGAGTGGAGACAGATTATTTAATAATTTAATTGATCGTTTTGAACCATTATGATTGTTTCAAGGTACATTATTTCAAGTTATTAGTATATTCATTTAAGAAACGTCAATTTTTTTATTCGTCTTTAGCAAGTAGTACCCCACTCAACTAACATCGAATGCATCATTTAATCGTTTTATGAGTGTACACAAATTTTACAATATTGATTTGTCAATAGTTTAATTTAAAAGTAATGTGAATTTAGCTCATAATTGTGTAATAATTTTTAATTTAATTGCACCTTATATCCGTATGAATTGTTTAAATAAATAAATAAACAATTGGTTAATTTTCTGCTCGGTTTAATTGAGTACAAGCCGAAAAGAGAAAATATATGGCCTTGAATTATGGACTTATGAATAGTTTTTTTTTTTCTCATTATCTTTCTAGAATTCTAACATCAAACAGTGCATATACGGGGGATTGCCGAAAATGTCGATCCTAGCTAGAATTTCAAAGTTACGACACTTTCCAAACAAGCGTGCTTGAATATTTGCCAAAAGTTTCGATTACAGCTAAATTATTTCGATACCAAACGTTATTATATTACATAATACAATTAAATAAGAGGTGACAATCAGCGGATCGACGTTTGCAAATAGTGTAATATATATACGTAAAAGTCGACTGAGAATTACATCACAATAATTGACAAAACGTGGAATCGGATTAACGAATTGAATCGTCATACAATTACATATTGTAAAATGGTACCACGATCGAGATCTACAACTCTAAAATTATTATGTAATATTTATTTATTTAAATGGCTTATAATGAATCAATAAATTATTAAACATAAATTACGTGTATGATTTTTGCGTATTATTACGATCAAAAACAAGTTTGAACGTACATTTTTTTTTTTATTAATTTTAAGTGTACACTGTTTGTGTTACAATGTCAACACTAACAGAAAATTAAGTGTGCATTACGCAAGACCATCTAAATGACAAAATACTGAAAACAAACAAAAAAAAATATGAAAACACAGTACACAGACTCCTAATTCAAACTCGTTTTGAAATTTAAATATCAACAGCTGTCTCAATAAATAATAATAAATTACCAGTCAAATAACGTGGTTTCTCCTATAAGTCAGAAATGTAATTTTATGAATACACGTTTATTGTTATTAGTTAGGATTCAACAAGTTAAGCATGCATTCCGACGATTCAGAAAACATATTATTAGTAGGCATTGCTATTATTTAGCATGTATAAATCACGTATCAATATAATTAATAGATCATAGAGTATATTTTCAATACTAAAATCTTCAATTTTAGATTTAAAGAAAAATGATTCTGAAAAACAAGAAGAAAAAATTATTTCCCGTAAGAATGTAAAAAAAAAAAAACGCTTTTATTTCTTTATTTATACAGATTTTTCAATTCATATGATACACAATATCAATTCATTTTCAAATAATACACACAATCGAACAGCTTTTAGATATTTATAATAATTAAAATATAAAAAAAAATGTATTGAATCCTTATCACCTTCCCGACCCAACAGTATCAATAAACAAAACAAAATTATCGATCATCTGGAGAGCATTCAGTACAGTTTTGCGAAAAATTGAATCGAAAAAATTGTCTATAAACCGTTTTGTCGGAAAATATGTACAACAAAAAGCAATGCCCCATCGTCCATTTCTATATTATGGTTTAATACGTGTGAGTCATTCGTTGGTAAATCATCTACGAATCACAAATCACCTCATGTGAATCGAATTAGTAACTTCGAAAATCATCCCGGACAGTTGAATAGAAGGCACACAGAGATCGCGATGATTAGATGTATTTAAACGTAACGGAATTGCACTGCTTACGCCGATTTAAAATGAATAGATATCATAACTAATCGATATTAATCATACCTATAAATGTCGTCCCACTATGTACAACGTTTGACCTGTCGCCGCCCGATTTATCCATCGCTTGACGGGTTCGCTGTTGTCGCCTCACGATGCGTATAAAGGCTGAGGCACAGGTTGAACCGATACCGTTCACTGCCTTTACGGCGCCACAGCAAGACCGACCCTCGCCTCGGCTCCAAAGGCGGTCTCCCTCCCGGACTTGGCGTGCGGTGTAAACAATCAATAGATAGTGCAATAGTTGGATTGTTCCGGCATCGCATCGATCATACACAATGAGCGTCAGTGGCGAAGCCAGGATTTACAAACGGGTGGGACTGATCACTTTTTTGGGCAGGTATAGGTAATAGAGAATTTGATAATTCACGCAGAGTTCACTCCTCCTTGCCCGACCAACAGGTTTATAAATGTATTGTTTACGTACATGTTTCCATATTACGTTTTATATTAGAAACCGTTACTCTTAGTTCCGGTTTGTCATCCGAACTGATTATCAAACATTATATTCGCGACTGGAACCATTGAAATACAAGTAACGATACGTGTTTGAACATAACCACCAGATATCAAACGCCAATGCATTGAAAATCGACGATCCGAATCGTAAACAATCCGTCGTCAGATAGAATCACGCTACACGTTATTTTATTCGACGTGTTGTCGTACGTTACTTTTGGTGACCCCCGAAATATCTTTCGCCACTAACCCTCTAGGTTGGAAACCACTGGTGTAGAGCATGCACGATCCTCGGGTGGGGAAGATTATGTCGCCCTCGGCCCCTTGCCCTTTGGCTGTGCCACTGATAAGCGGTACACGGTACAAGGACGGTTAGGACGGTTGAATTTTTCGTCCTTGACCACGTGCCGTTACGGTGCGCCGGGGCTAGATTAGGTTACCGAGACAACTACCAGCCTCTTAGAGTTTTCGTGAATAAAAAACTGATTCCGTACGCAATTGGGGGTAGGTGTTCGCGGATGTCTGCAGCGACGTTTATGACAAACACGTTAATCAGCAACGGTTCATTTGCGTTGCATGTAAATCTCGAAATACACTGCGGCCTACCTTGGGATAGGGTTTTACGCGTCCAATGCACAGCGTATGCAAATCCAAGTGCGTGTACTTTTCAATCGAACGTTTAAATGAATGTATTTTTTATTTTTATTTTTATTTTTTTCAATTCTTATACGCTACACGGATCTCGAGACGAGTAACGCTGCGCGCGAAAAGTGCTCATAACCCTTGCAGCAGCCCCCCGCGAACTGCTGCCCAGACCCTCGACGCTGGTCGTAAATAATATGAAAATATAAATTCGTAAACGCACGGTTCACTTCATTAGACGCACACCATGTGTTCTGGACCTAAAGCCGCGGTAACTCATCTACGGCGAGGCGATGTCGGAGTTTTGTGCAGCCGAGCTGTTCGTGAATACTGCGGGGTGGGGGTGGAATTCGCGCCTCGTTTATGCACGCACAATTATATAGATATATACTTTTGTGTGTTATAATATAATTGCGAGGACGGCGGACGGGTGGTGAGAAAAAAAAATTAATTAGGCGAGAACGATAATATTTATAAGCTTGGCGCGCGCGCGCTGCAGTTTTTTACACGATTTTTTTTCACCCCTCGGCCGTCCGCGGACTTGTAGAGACGTGATGTATACCTCGGGGAGAGGAGCGCGGCTTCTGTTCCTCGTTCGAGTAAATGAAGTTAACGGCTATATTAATTAATCGGACCAGCGTTCAACCCTTTTATTTTCCGTTATTTCGGGACGAGGGCGTGAAAGAAGTTTTTTTCATCTCCCTCTCCGCGCCCACACCCTCATCGACCGTCGCAACCCGTCGCCGCGTCCGCTCGGGCGCGCGTACGATTTGTTTAAAAGACCCGCGCGCCGATCCAAAGTATACAGCAAGTATAATGCGACCGTGTCGTAATATACATACATACGCGCGCGCGGTAAGTCGGTATTAAAACGAGCGGAAATACCGCTGCAGTTCGCGGAGTCTCGGCTCGCGCGGTGCATAAAAAAAAGGGGTTAAGTTTGAATATATATGTACGGTGTACGCGAGGAGATATTCTCGACGATGACTTAATTTTTATTCGAGGGAATTATAAAGTCGCGAACGAAAGAAGAGGGTCGGTCAAATGAACGAACGAATGAATTAAAAAAAAAAAAAAAAAACAACAATAATAGTCTCCGGGGTGCGATTCCGTCGAACGAAGAGCCGCGTACGGTCGCGCGTCGTATTTCCCGACGAAAACTTTTCAAATTAAAACGTTATAATCCATTACGACATCCGCGCCCCGTCGACGCACTGGCAGGACCGTACGGCGTTGGATTACGGTTTTACGATGTCATCGCGTATCGCCCGTACCTTTCTACGCGTAGTCGAACTCTACGAACGCTGCCCTAGGAACGGATTCGACCGGGTTAGGCTGGACGCGGTCATCGTGTCGCGCGTATCCCGACCACCGGAGTCGCGGAACTGAAGAGCTGTTCATATTTTCCGTTTCTGAGCACTTAGTATGTTTTATCAATTATTTTATCTTATATTGTTATTTAATTAAAAGTTATAAAGTTATATAAGTTATTAAATTTAATTAAAAGTTTTTTTTTTTTTTTCGTTCGGTTCTAGATATGAAAATATCTATCCTGATTTATTTTATTATATTTTCAATTTTCAATTAGAATATCTGTTGTTAACTCTCGACTCCAACACAAGCACCTGCTGCCCTAGAAACTGATTGGACGTTCGTAATGCTATGGCTGGACGCGGTCATCGTGTCGCGCATATACTAACCACCGGAATCGCGGAATAGAAGAATGGAATGGTAAATTGGCTGCGACCGAACTATGCGGAAAACCTGTGAGACGAATATTCGCGACCCAGTCGACCGTTGGAAAGCTATCACGTTGCAACGACACGAGTAATTGATTTGATTATTAAATTTGATCGATAACCCATACGATGTGGAAGTGTGCGATCGGGAGCTGTGGGAACGGCAGACCTCCGGATGACCGACCGGACACGTTTTTATCGTTCACGTGGTCATGGACAACAATTGTTAGTTGTACGAAATAGTGCTTTCAACAGTTTGTCACTGCTAAACGTAGCAATTGAAATGCCGACTAAATAATTTTTCTTGTAATTTTGCGGGTTTCTGAATATTAA
Organism: Sipha flava; assembly: GCF_003268045.1. Lineage (NCBI taxonomy): Eukaryota > Metazoa > Arthropoda > Insecta > Hemiptera > Aphididae > Sipha > Sipha flava. The sequence continues at coordinate 324,984 of NW_020273468.1, forward strand.
TGATTATTGCGAAAGTTTAAACACGGCCCTCGGGCTGACGGTGTGCTAGGTATTTACCGTCGGACAGCCTACATGAACTCCAACCTCCAGCCCTCACTAGATTTCCACGAGATAAACGGATGGTCAAATACCGCTTCGGCGTACAGAATGAAATAGTGATTTTACTACACCGATTTTGGACGGTTGTAATTGAGTTAACGGAACAAATAAAATAAAACACTTACAACACGCTTGTGCGATATGTAGCGATTTTCAAGTGCAGTGTTCGGGAAACGTTTTTTCGTGCACACTTCGATCGGTATACTGAACGCTACGAAATTAATCGTTCGGAAACAATTGTATTTATCAATTCATTTTTGTGTTTGTAAATTAAATTAATGGGTTTTATTTTCATACTCTACGGAGTAGTGCGGATTTTATTGTCGTGACGTTGGGAAGAGAGGAGAAGAAAAAACGTATTAGATACAGATGAAATCACGCGAGAAGGAAATGTAGCGACGACGAATAAGCGTGTGCGAATCACCCGCCGCCGATCGCTGTCGTCCGAATAGACGTGCAGACGCGCAACGTTATGGTACGCGATGACGACGAAGTTTATTTTGCTCAACACTGCAGCGATGTAATTAACAACATCGAACGCGAATCGTCGATCGGTTAGCGAACAACAATTCCGATCCAGGGGCTTTCTGTTGCCGCGCACAGCTCTTCCGGCTCGCCTGTCACAGGGCCAATGCCGTATTAGACATTTTGCGCCCCGGCGCGAAAAAGAAAAAAAAAAAAAACGCGCCCCTCTAGGAAGCCTACCCACGGAAAATATAGGAGATAGATCCTCATGAACCTTTTAGATAATCTAAAATATTCTAAATATATTGCTATAAAAACATTAATAAAATATATTAATAAATTGAATACATTAACATTAGTTTATGATACTGTTATTAAATAAAAAAAAAAAAAAAAAATAATAATTTAAAAATAATTTTAAAAGTTCAATAATTCACTAGTGAGCAAATTTCTGACCATAACATTTTGGTGCCCTCAAAAAACTGGCACCCGTGGCAGCTGTAGCCAGTGCCCCCCTCCCCCTAAATGTGTGCCTGCACAGCGTTATCGTGAGTCGCGCACGCGGTAAGCAACGGGACGAGCTCGACGTCCTCCTGCGGGTCGAATCGACCGCATTCCACCCCCCGCTCAACGGTTAGCGTACGAAAATGTCATGAGATTTAAATCTGCGAAATATTTCAGTGTTACAATACATTTTTCTTTGTTGTTTTTTTTATTTTTTACGTATAATTGTCATAATTTAGCTTCGCGATTTTATGATATTAGGTAAATCGATAATCGTACCTTTTAGACCATACGATTAATAATTGATCGGTAAAACCATCATTAACATTTGTATTGGAAACGATTTCAACGTTTCGGAAATATTCCATACTTCGAACACCGGTCACTGGTCGATGTTCCACCGGAACCGGAACTACCGGTAACACGCGCACACGTATACCTGCTGACGGAACAACGAGGCCGTTAAGCACTGGTCCTCATTCGTCGGCCCGACAAAAGTCCTATCCGTTATCTCAACGCGACTTTCCTCGTGTTTTCCGGACCTACGCGAGTTTTCGGAACGTTCGCGATTCGTTTTGTTCGCGTCGTTACCAACGCCGGATCCGAGTCTCGGGACGCCGGGTGGACGTTAACGAGATACAACGTCGATCTTTCCGATATCGGCAACGATACGTTCGCCGGATGTCGCGATTTGAACGGGATCGATTTTTCCGCTTCCGGACGTCGACGCGCAAGTATTAGTTTTCCCAGTTGGCCGGCGGCAGGACGAACAGATCGAATTCATCCCCTCGGGCCGGTTATTGCGAGTCATCGCGAAACAGCGGTCCGCGACGAATCGGTCGCTCGAGCGCGTGCAACACCACACCGACGCAGCCTCTCTGCTTTTCGGCGATTCCGTCGTCTGCGACGGGATTTTTGTATTAAGTTTTTGTTTCTGTTTTCGTATCATTTTTATCCACGCGATCGGTTTACGCGCACCCGCCATGATATCCGTCTCACCGGAGAACGAGTCGACTTAACCGACGGCGTTGCGACAACGACTTTTTTGGTTTTTTTTTTTTTTTTTCAACAGCCCCAAATCGTTTCGTACGCGCGCGTTTACAATGCACAGTGGCGTAGCAAGGGTAGGGCGAACTGTACCTATGCCAGAGGCGCTAAATTGCGCGAAAGTCGCATTTTTGTCCTTCAATCAATTCGAAATTTGAAATACGTAGATGTTGTCTATTTTTACACACTGCGTGTGAATTCAATGATGAAATTATAAAAATAGCGCGAGGACATTTGAATAAAAAATTTCATACAAGGAAATTATCGACGAATTTGCTACCTAGTCATAAAACGAGAATTGCAAATTTTCAAAGTTTAAAATTAACACGATAATAACTTATAAACATAAATTGTATACTTAAAAATATTAATAAAATTAAAGGTTAAAAACAATATCGTGGTGTCAAATGTTAATTGTCTAAAAAGCGTTTTTTTTCTAAGTTGGCCAGGGGCGTCTTCCTACGCTACTGATTGCATGCTGACGTAATCGATCGTACACGTATAGCATACTACTTATATATATATATATATATATATATTAGTGGTTATGTTTATTTAAATAAACTTTTGTGCGACGTTGTACACCCGAACGCGTACGATATTGCGTTGTTCAAGTCGACGTGACGACCGATCTGGCCGGGGAAGAAGAAAAAAAGAAACGGCCATAAAAAGGGACCACTATATAAGTGTATTCGCTTTTGATAATACATTATAATCTGATCGGCGTACGCGCGCGCGTTTACATACGTGTAATACATGATATTATTCGTTCGTATTTACAGAATTAAATATTAATAAATATTTATGTTTACGTAGAGTAGGTACCTATTTTACCGTTCGACAGAGTTATATATCATGCGTAGTTTTTTTTGGTTGGTACGCGCTGGAGTTCCTTTTTCAGTCGAAAACGCTGTTCGATTTTACCGTCGACTAATATTCATAAGAATGTATAACGTTAACCGTTTACGTACGACAGCTCAAGGAACCTTGTTTTTATTTCGACGACGGTTAATAACTGTTTTAAATAAAATGAATAGCATAAAAAAATAATAATAAACAGTTCAAAAACAGTGATTTCATATTAGGTTCTTTTGAACAAAACAGATCAGGTGTTTACGATTCAAACGTTATAAACATCCTCGTTTAAAATGGGGACGGAAGTTTCTATTAATGAAGCATGTTTTATGGTACACATAGGCGGACAAGTCTGTCTGCCGAAAAAGTTAAAACACAACTCCGTCGCGGCGCGGTAACCGGATCCCTAACCGTCTCATGAAAAGTCATAGTTTCCGTCGACTTCAATCACGCATCGATTGCTTACTACAAGTAATCAGTTCATGACTTAACACGGAGTAACTCGGGTGTGATTTCCCCCGTCCATCTCTTGTGCACGAGCAGATGAAAAACCATTAGATTTCTTACATTCGTTCGTGTGTACATAGTATTTCGGTTCGTTTTTGATTTCCAGTATTCTCCCGTGGCAATAATAACGGTAGAACATTGTTCGGAGCGGACACGGGCGATACGTGTAGGGAAAACGAGTGTATTGTTCTTTTTTTTTCTGGTTATAAACGCTGTTGACACTGCAAAGCGAACACGGGGTACTACTTATTCGATGGGTTGAAAAAGTGAAACACGTGGTCGACGAGTATCGACGAAACGTAGAACGATCGCGAAAAGAATAACCAATCGACGGTGTATTGTGCACGGCGAATAATATTGTTGCGATCGAGCGGGCTTGGAAACGGCGATGGAATATAACTTTCCGGATCACGTGCACCAGGTGTAGGCGAACCGGACGAAAAGGACGATCGTAACGGGGCGCTGAGCTTTCGCGTTTTTCTTTGGTTTTTTCTTTTTTTTTTTTTCTTTTACGTTTTGCATCGAAAAAATATAATAAATTTGTTCAGTCCGAGGACGAACGGTTGCGCGTGTGCACGTGTGTAATTGATTGTTCGTAATCTGGTCAGGGTCGGCGAAGCAATAACAACAACTGCGGACGGTCCGCGAACGTTTCGAAAAACCAGTCACGAGTCGAATGCAATAATAATATTCGATTTCTTATCTACACGCCGGTTCTGCATTAAGGTGGACGAGGCGATACGGCGTGCTCGCGGTAGCCCATAAACGTACGTGCACATTGTCCGCAGCGGTAACCTAAGCTCCGAGTTTGTCCGGTGGCGTTTGTGCAACAACCGTCGACGGGCACGCCGCGAGAACGAAGCCCGGCGGTAAACGCACGCGAACATTTATCGTCAAATCGCAGCGCAGCATCGTGTTCCTTGGCAACGACGTTCGCGGTATGCGTATACACGTGTATTTATCAATGCAGGGCCTAGGATTTTTATCGTTTTGCCCAGATCGAAGTGCATAAATATTTGGTGAAAAAAAAAAAAAAAGAAAAATACGTGACATAAAATATAATGGTAAAACAATTAAAATTAAAAAATCGTAAACACTCGTAGATCAGTATCGAAAAAATAAACACACAAACGGCCTGTGTACAGAAATAAGTAAATGCTCGGCCTGGAGTGTTGTTGTATGTGTAAAGTACGACCGGTTTCGAATTCATCGTCGGGTACGTACAAAGTCAATTGAATCGCGTAAGATGCATTCGTTAGGATGACATTTTATTAAAACGTTCACTGATTAAAATTAAAATTATTAAACGAAAATCACGAAGAACAATAAAAAAAAAAAAAAAAAAAAAGGAGAAAGGGGTAAGTAGTACATGAAGCGCAAGGGGGGGGGGGGGGAAATAATCAATTATTTTTATTACAATATCGGTGTGCATGTTCGGCAATTCAAACAAACGTCCATTCGGTCGTAAGACCGCTTCATAGCTACCGATCTTTCGACTTCCACTGATGTTATTGGACAAGGTTATTTATTACGATGCGCGCACAGGCACATCGCAGGGATCGTGTTGTACTGCAACGTTTACTGTTAAGTATTTCGTCGGCCGAAGGATCCTCGAGTCCCGAGCCCGCTGGTCAGCTGCGGCTTTCGCTCCCGACCATACCTGACCACGGGTTGGGTTATCGATACGCACCCTTACGCGGTGTACCGTCAAGTTTGCGTGTTGATATATGCATATAAGAACTCGAACGCGTTAGTATTTCATTGGCGACGGTGTGCAAATAGTAATATGCTCGGTATACAACGAGTATAATGTATAATACAATATGTTATAGTAATTTCTCATTTGCGTGCGAGTCACCAACCGGTTGACAGTGTCCCAAACGATTGTCATTTTTTTTGGTTATTTTACATAAACGCTTGTTATGTGTAACATCTATTTTCTTATGAAAAAAAAATAAAAAACCAAAACGTATTAATTTATTTGGTGTAGCTTCATTTCTACGTTAGTATTGTTATATATATATATACACCGTGAAAATTGACCTATGATAGATATTATTGTTCATAGTTATTAATATGTGCGCGATAATTCGTACCGCGAACGACGGCCCGGTTGTCCTCGGTCACTTGTCAATACAGAATATACTATTGCGACGATTTATAATCGTTTTTTATGTAAGCGCGCGTGCGGGCTTGAAGGATTAACAAGGAGTTCCAGGCTCTTAGCTCAGTCCGTTTGAAAAACAAAAAATCGCACGATACGTATTTTGAAAAAATAAAATTACTCTTTTGACGACGAAATGTGACGTCGCTGCGAAAAATCAACCGTGAACAGACGAAATATCAGAAATCCAGGCCTCGTCCTCAAGGATGCAAATGACCGGATCGAACGAAGAGGAAATTCTTTCGGTGACCGCGCGCTACGATAAACGACAACAGTTGATCACGTATACAATTTAAACGGAAATAAAAACGCAAAATCGTTTTCCTTAAAGGGACTAATGACGCGCGCGGAACGTTTAAAAAATACTCTCTCGGCCCGGTGCGGTCGTTACACGTCCTTCGTCGGTCCTTATTACGCGCGCGCGGATTCTTCCGCGAAAACCAAAGCCGATCTAAGACGATCCCTTTGTCATAATCCGCTATCGGGTTGACCGTCCACTCGAACCCAACGGACACACCTGTCTGCTGGTCGTGTCCGAAATCGACTGCGCTACCGTTGCAGAAGCGTTTGCCGACCACGTCGTCCCTTCGTCGCACGCCAATTCGATCCCTTTTCGAACGCGAACCGTTTTCCATCGCCCGAACACGTATTCCTTTTCGTAAAAGATTATTTTGTTCCCAGCGCTCATCCGTACAATTTGCAATACAATCGTGTGGCGATCCGTGCGCATAACGCGTTGCTAGCAGCGCCGCGGAGATAATATCGATACGTGTTGAAATGTTTATTGCACGTGCCAGCGCGTGCAGGAACCGATCCAACGACCTTGTCCCTGAACGATATTTTTTTTATACATTTTTTTTCTCTTTCGAATCCAATTTATTGCGTCGTAACGATATTTTACGGTCGTATTGTACCTCGTGTTCGGGGATTCGATGCTACCGCGCGCGAGAAGAGCTAAAAACCAGCGGCGCCGGCAGCCGAGTCCACCTCAAAACGTCTCGATATCGATGTTCGCGATAAATTCTTCGTCGCTCAGGCTGCGCCTTGAACAGTCCACGTGTTATCTAGTATGTTAATCGCGGTCGAACGTTTAAAATAGTGCGCAACAGGTGTACACGCGAAATCAGTGGTTCTACAACGGTCAGGGCTTTTATTTTTTTTTTTTTTACTGCCAAGACCCTCGCACCAGTATCTTCCGTCTTCCGAGGACGGACACGACGCTCTTGCTAAATTATTACCGTGCCGGGGTCAGGCGTTGTACCGAAGGACCGATACATCGACGTTGAAACCTAATGTCTGTTTCGTTCGCGATACAATCGCAACGCACGGCGGAACTACCCCGCTCGACGTACGCAATACCGATGCACGTGTGTACACGGTGTCTTATTGAAAAAAAAAAAAAAAACACGAGAAACGATCGCATATTAAAGACAAATAATACGTGTTTGATGTGGTATCCGGTTACCTACGGCGCGGAGGGACTCGTGTCTGAGCTCTTGTTATTGTACAACGTAAAGAGTGCAGCTGAAACGATTTTTGTGTTTTTTTTTTTTTTTTTTCGAAAAAAAAAAATAATAATAAATAAAAAGGCTTACACAATAGGAAGAAGAAGAAGGAAAAAAACTATGCCGCCGCCCCATTCAACGACTATATTATTTTGGTCCATCGACCCTATTCATTTTACCTGTCGCGTTATCTATCTACCCCTTTTCGAAAATGTGCTAACGACCTTCGGCGTCGTAATTTTCTTCGGATCCGTTTACGCGTTTTGTACACGTACACACGCGCGTACGTACATACGCGTACCGGACACACACACACACACACACACGCACGCATGCGGCGTACAAGGTTATTTAAATTTCGTCACACGGTTATTATTCCATATGCATACGCCTATGTGATATTACGCTACGGTACGAGTAAGAAAACGTACAAGGAATATCGTCGTTGTACGCGCACGGAAACAATAAATCAAACGAAATCGTATACGTTCATCGTCGTTTATCAAAAAATATCATCTGCCCGCGATACTTTATTATTACGCAGCACCGTTGCAGGTATATGTTGTTTTTTTTTTTTTCCATCGGAATTGAAATATCATTGCCGTAATAACGCGTCGTCGTGTCTACGTGCGAACACCGGTGCGCTAACCTTGCACCCGTCGCAAAGGTTTTCACTTTTTTTTCCTCCCCCGACTCGGACCGTCGAGTACCAGGGCACCTGGTCGCGTGCGGCGGTCGAACGCGACCTTCGATCGCACACGACACGCGCAACCGATCGCGTTCGGTCGTCGTCGCACGGATCCGTGTACGTCCGATCGGACTTTGTCGGGCACTGCGTTTGGCGTGCCGACGTACGGGGCACGCGTTGCGGTTAAACGCGATGAGATCACGACGAATTTTATCGCCTGAAACAACGTCGTAATACCGCGGCAAAAGATGTACGAAAAAAAACTGAGCGCACGGTAACAAATCGTTATATAACGTACGCATACGTTTAAACGGACGTCCCGCAAAGATGTGCCGATTTCAATTAACTCCGGACGCCCCGGAGTATCATGAATAATTCGCGTTTGTTGCAAATACGATTTTTTTTATCGTTAGATACCGTTTTTAAATATAGATTTGCCGAGAACATTACAGCGATTCGTTTCGTTTGCTCATCCCCTCTGACCGTATGAATTATATCAATTTTCTTTTGTACACGGTCATCCATTACCATATTGTCGAATCCGTTATTAGAACAGATATCATTACGGACCGGTACGTAGTGTTTTACTATCGGGTGATGATATTATCGTAATCGTATTGATCAATTCATTCGTCTGGTGTGCGCGGCGCGAACGAAGAATGTTATTGTACCGAACAGTAATCTTTTGAACCGTACGAGTTCGTAAAAACAAAACGTTACTCGTGCAGTGTAAATCGATCTATCGAAATGTATATTCGTACGTCCGTCGACGCGACACGTGAAAAGCTATTAAAGATTTTCTGCTCGCGTTCCGCTTATGTCTAGTGCGTGCAGATTGCGCGAAAACAATTGTCGTCTTGAACGGATAGAAAAAAACCGTCGAACACGTGTGACATCTCGACCTTCTCGCGACAAGACGTACGAAAGCGAATTCTCGTGCCGCAACGGATCGTACCGATAACGTAACGGTGTCCGTTTACTAACACGGCACGAACTCCTACGGCGGAGAGAACGCCGAAATATTCCGCTGCGGTGCATACATTACAGTGATCGCACATGCTAATTACGCGTAACATATCGCGGCCCGAACGCAGTCGCGTACCCGCGTACGGACACCAAAGGTTGGATACGAATTATTTCCGAACACTGTGCCGGTGAATACGTGTACGTGCGCGCGTTACAGCGTCGTGTTGCGCGTTCTCGATTTTAAATACAATAACGTTCGATGAATACGTTTAATTTTTCAACAATATCCGGATATCCGTCCGCGCGCCGATGTACTGCGCCGCGTGCGTGTTGCCAAATTAACATATTTTTATATCGAGTAGACGTTCGAAACCGTATTCTTCGATACAATAATATACATTAATTAACGGCAACGCGTTGACAGCTCGAGGGGAAGAAACGTGCGTGTGCGCGTCGTTAGACGTATTGTCGGACGACCACCTATGCGCGCTGCGTTGTATTTTTTTTTTTTTTTTTTTTTTTTTACAATATTTTCCGTGACGAGAATCGCAGTTCTGTAACGTTACAGCCGCAGCGCTTTGGGTTTCACGCGGACAACCGTCATCCCGTCGAGAAGTATTCCGTTTCGCACGGTATCGATGCGTGTTGTCGGTTTTCGGACCGTTTTCCACGTTTGTGGTTCCCGAACAACGACCAAGTCTGCGAACGGGACACGTTTCCGGATCGACCGGGGTTCGACGTGTTAACGATGTGCAAACAACAAAATTTCGGCGCGTAATCGTAGATTTCGGCGATGAAAAAGCGCTAACGTTACACTAACCGTCGGACGGTCAAAGAGAAAAAAAGCGAAACGTTTACTTTCGTAACTTCTTTTCGGAGAAGAAAAATCACCCCCCGCCGGGCGCATAAGATTTGATGCGCGTGTACCGTTCGTTCGGTCGGCGGTGAACCCGGAGGATACGGGCGCGGACGACCGGAAAAAAGGGTAAAAGTAATAGAAAAAAAATAACCGTACAATCATCGGTCGGATCTCCCTCAGCGGTCGTCCCGCGGCATCGCACTTCGACGTCGTATTCGCAATTTATTTACGTAACATTAGTAACCCGTTCGTGGCCGTCGTCATCGCCAGAACCGAACACAATAACGCGCTGGGGTGAGCGCTTTTCTTGGCGACGTTACGTCGTGCGCGCGCTTACGGTTAAAATATTTATGGACAGTCGGCGTACGCATTCGATTACGCATCGGCTGCGGCGGCGGCGGCGCGTCGAACGATTTCGGAGGACGCGTAGCGGGGAAAAAATTCGAATTATTTGTATGAATTTTTTAAAACGGCGGGACGGTGGTGGCGCGTGGCCTCGCGCCTCGTGTCTTCTCCCCTACGCGGGCTCTACGCTAGTAGTGTTTTCCGATTTATTGCTAGTCGACCGGAGAAGGAAAAAAAAAAATAAAAATGAAAATAAGAGAAAGAGCGCGCGCGCGCGTGTGTGAGAGTGACTGAGAAAGAAAAGGGCCAAATATTCCGTGGGGCTGTCGATCGTTTTGGCCGATAAATCGCATGTTTTGGCGATACGCCCGGGGCAATTTAAGTCAAGTATAATGCAAGGGTGACTTCTAATACATGTGTAGGACGTGACAAATGCTCCGGGTAGTATTTTCTCTTTTTCCCGGATCGTGTTTTTTTTTTTTTTTCTTTTTCCTTTCTCTTTCGCTCTCTACACACGATTCGAGTTTTTTCTTCTCCCCCGTCCTCTATCGGGCGACTTAAAACCAGAGCTCATATACATTAGCCTCAGAGGGTGACCCTGTACTACACACACGCGCGCGCACACACATGCCCGCGTGCGTGCGTACACGAAGCACATATACGTCAAACACACCACTCAACGGTCAACCACTTCTTCGCCCCTAAAATAATATACAAATACGTATAACCGTACGACATGATAAACCTGCGCGGACCATTAACGTGGTAACGAAACCGTACCGCGTTACTATTCCGTTTATAGATCTCATTTAGTCTCGAACCTCCTCGTGCTACGCAGTTATTTCGATCGAACGTGTTAATACCGTTGCACGAATGTCCCTGTTAGGATAACTAACCTAACTCGTTGCGGTTCGGACGATCCGAGCAATCCGATCGATTCGACTCGACATGGGTTGGAACACCGAAGTTCTACTGGAAAACAACTGGTACCGGCGGGCTTGTCAATACATCTTTGCAACGTTCTCAAGCTCGCACTGACCCGACACCGTACACATTGTACCCCGTCGTAAATAACAGAACAGTAATAATTTGACGTTTCGATGAAAAACGAACGTTCATACTTTTTCACCACCGTCGGTGAATCCTCGCATTTTTAAACCGCATACGCACGTACTTAACGTTTTCAACGAAGACCGGACTGCACGTGAAATATCGTTTAACTAATGTTTCATCAGCATTTCGAAGGAAGAAACAAAGGTGTAAGGAGAATTTATCTCGTCGACGAAAAATAATTCAACGAAATAGTTCAATTAGGGATACGCGTGCTGACGAGGGTTCCACCCCCCCCTTACAATGTATCGTACAACATATACCGTACATTACAGCGGTATTATCGTTGCAGTGCGCGCACAAGTATTATTATTATTATTATTATTATTATTATTATTATTATTACTATTATTAAGCAGAGGAGAGCCGTTAAGGAGATGTTAGAATCCGGGTCGGTGTAGCAGAGTAATGCGATTTCGTCCAATAGAATTATATGTTTTCTCTCTCTCTCTCTCTCTCTCTCTCCGTTTATTGGCACCTACTTAGAAAATTGCATTTCGATATACCTTTCACGATTTTATTGCTATACACCGCATTTCAATAACTTTTATTAATATTAGATTTTTTTTTTTTTCGGTCGACGGACGCAGTGCTGTTTGTTTTTTAAGTGCGAAACCGTGTTCGTCCGAAATTAATATTACGTAACGACGCGCGCGCACGATATCATTACCGGTGTGCACACGTGTTGACACAAATTCATCCATATTATGTCGCGTTCGTTCCGTGCGTAACACATAGTAGCAAGACGTTCTCGGATCGAATCAATAAATGTTCGCGAAGGTTGTCGTCAGGTTCGTGAAAACGTCGGCCCTGCCGGTCTCAGTTTACCTGTGGACCGCGTCGTACTCGTATACAATTGGTGGGGGGGGGGTTTGCTTTTTTTGTTTTCTTGTGCGTACAACGAGGTCTGATGGTTTTCACGGTCAACGACGAAGCAAAAGACGACGGGAAATCTGTTCAGGTCGTCTTTGCCTATCCATCCCTCGAACGGACCAACGGTACCGGATTGTTCGGCGCAGTCACGGAATACGCGTTTTCTCACAATTTCCAACGGGCGAGAGAGTCTTAATCGCTCCGATGTCGCGTTGCTCGCTCGCCTGATTGCGCGTGGCAACGGCACGGCGTGCGGCACGAAAATTTCGGATTTCCTAGCGAGGGACAACCGAAAAGTCCGCGGCCATCCGCACGCTCGTACACAGACAGATATGCATAAACAGCCCGGCGAGGTTTCCTTCCGGTCGACCGATTCGGAAAACTCTCCGCGTCCTTCCGGGACGGAAGGAAGCGAAAACGTTTGGCCCGCGAAGATGTCGTACACTTCGTACACGCCGTGAAGCAACCGAGACGCAGCTAATCGCAACGTGCGCCGACCGTGGATTACGCACCGGAATGATGAAAATGTCGAGAAGAAAAAAAATAAACCGTTTTCTTCATTCTTTTTTTTTTTTTTTTTCCACTTCGTTGCTAATCCCATTTCAAACTTTCTTCTTTTTCTCCTATCGTTACACTTGAGTGAGACGTACGGAACGCTGCGTCGCAATCGCGTAATTACGGATAGGTCTTCAGGACCAATTTTTTCGCCATAACACAACACACGAACACGGTATTTATTTTATTTTGTCTCTGTTTTCAATACATTGAATTTTTGTTCTCCGCGATTATTTCCGTTCAGTCGATGATGATAGTTATTGATGACCACTGTTGTTGGTATGAAATAATAAATACTTTCGTTTAATAATAACAAACGATTATATTGTTTTAGTTATTGTAAGGCTACGTTTTTTGTAAGTGATAAAATTATGAGAAATTGTGTTAATGTGAAGGAATTCTCAAAACTTTAAAACAAGAAAAGCGTAAACTACAAAGAATTTTACACAGATGAATTAAAGCTTAATGTTCTAAAACATACTATTTTCTAGAATCCCTTCGTAATATTTAAAAGCGCAAAGCTAATCAGTTTCCGGCATGTACTTACATATTTCAAATAAAATTAGTTGAACTAATGTTTGGCTGAAGCAGTTGAGTAGGAAGACTCGCTAGCGTCCCTGGAAAACTTAGAAAATTATGCTTTTTAACCAATTAAAACTTGATGTTACGATATATTTTTTTAAGGACACGATTAATATTTAAAAGTTATTATTGGTGTTGATTTTAAACATTGAAAATTGTTTTTTTTCGCTTTATGACTAGCAAATTCATCGATATTTTCTTCATATGAAATTTTTTTATTTAAATTCCCTTGTGCTATTTTCATAATTTCATCATTAAATACACACGTAGTATGTACAAATAGACAACATTTACCTATTTCAAAAAGTATAATGGGAGAATTTCGATTTTATTATAGGATAAAAATACGACTTTTGCATGATTTTGCGCCCCTTTGCAATTCGTGCCCCTGGCATAGGCACAGTTCGTCATACCCTTGCTACGCCACTGGACTGAAGGTTCTTATTGATTACTATGAACTATTAAACATTAAAAATGCACTTCATAAAAGTTACGATTTTTTGATGTTTGGTTTTCATGCGTTGTTAGTGAGATGTATTTCAATTGCTAGGATTTCAGAAATTGATTTCAAATTCACTAATAAGATTAAAAATTATTTGGTTTTATTTAGTTTAGATAATGTTAAAAATAAATCTGATGCACTTATCATATAGGCTAAACTGTAAATTATATTATTGAAAACCAAATTATGGATACAATTTAATGGCAAACATATAGCATAATAGTACCATGAAAAAGTGCATCCTGAAGACATAAATCGCTGTCAATAATCCCAAGTGGATTACTACTAAACGTATGCACACGTATTATAATAATACATATTTCACGTTAAACGCGTAATAGTGTTATGTTATGTATTTATTGTGCCTGATGTAAAATATTATTGGCGTCGTGTAAAAAAAAAAAAGTTTTTATAGCTATTTACTGTATATTCAAACAGTTTTTTTTTGGGATTTTTAACAATCTTTTTTTTTTTTTTTGTTAACATAACTATGACGTTCGCTTCTTACAAATTAGAGTTAAAGTTATATAATTTATAGTTGTATATGCATTAAAAGTGCGACTAACCAAAATTAAAATGACACAGTAAGCACATGTGTATAATCAATAACTATATCTCCACGGGGTGTTTCACGAGTATACGTTATATGTATATATAATTTTAAAGTGGCAAGAGTAACGAAACCCTACCGCTTAATGTCAGTAAACTCTCGAGGGACACTATGTATAATGTATATTTCAATAGTTCTTTTTATCACCGTTTTCAGTGAGTTTTAACTGTAAACGCATGTACATTGACGTAAAAGTAGTTGTTCACATTTTCCGAATGAAATACTATTCCGAGTGTTTTTTCCATTCAAACGCAATTATAAAATACATTCAATAAATCCTATTCATCATTTATTGGGAATTCGGTTCTAGTTTAGTAATAATATAAAATATTTCGCTTATTGTTCTTAAAACATTTCCAAATCGTTTTGGCAGTGATTTCGTACGAAAATAATTGTATTTCTATAAACCGTAACTACCTTATTCATTTGCATAAACTACAACAATGACCGTCTAGCGGGACCATCGTGTAATTAAAATGTAGATTGAACGAACTACACGCTTAAACGGGTGCTATTCGATATTTTCATAACCGTCAAAAAGTCACGATCCTAAAAGCCTTGCGCTGAAATTCGAGCTCGCAGTAAAAGAAAACGTTAAATTTCTAATCGACGAAATGAAAAGTGTTCGCTTCGCGTTGAGCCACAACCGAAGTGTACCGGGGGCGTGCACCCCTTTGAACGTCTCCTAATTAAAACGTTAGTTTCATTTGTATAGAATATTTTTATTCGCCCGCACCGCACTGTTTGCGTGAAATCATTTCGGCGGAGGAAAGACCGAATCGTTTTCGATTTGAAAACGTGAACGTCGCCCGAAAAAAGTTTCCATCGCTGTAAGAAGTGAACAGTTTGAAACATTCAAAAATATGATCGTAACACGTAGACGGTATACGTGTACTAGAACCGTAACTGGAATGAGGTGAGCGACACACTTGCCTTGGGCGCCTGAAGCTGGGTAGCGCAAAAATATTAAATAATCAACTTAACAGAAACCTAATTACAACTTTTCAGATTTTTCCAAATCGTACTGTACATGTTAAAACCTGTGAGTGCGACGACCCTAAAACCCGGGGCGCGCATTGCTTCAGTTCTGCTTGAGGATGAAAAATTGCTCGGTACGGATGCGGCGTGTACAAACGAGCAGCCACGTGGAACGTTATTTTTCGGTGGACGGCTCACGTCCCGGGGAATTCGTGATGGTGATCTCTCGCGGCCGAAGCAACGATTGAATGCCGTTAAACATTCCACGGGATGCGCATCTCGACGCGGCTGTAATAATCGGGACGCTCGTACCGCGCGGTAGTTACGGTAATTGTTACGGTACGCGAGAACGAAAACCGTCAGTCGATCGCGGGCCGCGCCGCCGCGAGATTGGATATTTAGGTGATGATAGAGATGATACAGTTGTCAGAAACGTTCCGGGACCGCAGACTTAGAATTCACTGACTTAGAAAATTGTGTGCCGGTTTTTTATTTTTTTTTTCGTTCTTATTTCACGTCTCTCTCGCTCTCGCTCTCTCTCTCTCTCTCTCTCTCTCTATTTCGAACGCGCACGCGCACCCACGACGTGTGACTCTGACGTTCCGTCTCTCGCGCACAAGCGTACAAGCGCGTCGGTTCCGCATTATTCGCTCGTGGATTCGTTTCCTTTTTTTTTTTTTTCGTTTCTCTCCTCTCGCACCAAACCACTCCACTGCCGAGAGACGGTGGTCGCGCGTGCATTTCGACGTACGAAAAAAATAACAAAA